>NC_081193.1:71805013-71825013 GCF_902713425.1 Acipenser ruthenus | reverse complement strand
CACTGACTGGGAGAGAAAGGAGCTCATTAAAAACAAGAGGGATTGTGCTCAGCTCAGCCCCTCAGAGTCTTTATGAATAAAGCCATATTTTTTTCTTTTAGCAAAACTGCACAATCCACATTTTTATGTGTAAAGAAAAAAGACTAAGGTGAGATTTGGTTTAAAATTGTACACTGTCCCTTTAATTACACATACAAAACTGTAAGACTCGTTAAACCTTGAGATTACATGTCAGTTAAAAGAACAATTTTGAGGCCAAAGTTCAGTCCAGGTCCTGAAAGAGTGAGCTGAACCAGATCTATATGCTTCTGAAGACTGCAGGCAAGGGTTAAGGATCTCAGATTATAAACAGGGAGGTAGATATGTATAATTGAGTGGTTTAAAACAAGTAAGGCAAGTGTGTTAACTGTAACCCAATTTGAGTTTCAGCTTATAAAAATCAGAGAAAGACCTTTCAAAGTCAGCTAAGTAGATGGTCAAATGTAGAAAAAGTGTGTATGCAGGATTTTAGTGTGAAGCTGCAACAGTTCTAAAGATGGAAATTGATTTAATAAACTCTTATTTTATAGTTATCATGGAGACCCTTGTTCATATATATATATATATATATATATATATATATATATATATATATATATATATATATATACACACATATATTGCACGGTCAGAGTTTATTGTCACAGCCATCCACACTGTGAGCCTGATGTAAGGATAGGCGCAGTGCAAACAATTGCAGCTACAAAATCCAAATTGCCTAGCGGCCAGGCAATTATTTTGCACTGCGGCCTATGTAAGCTTAAGAGCAATGCAAATTACTCAACACACACAAATAATGAGCGGCAATCATGATAATGAGGATCTCAACAAGTGTACCACAGCAACCATTCTGAGGCCAATGGCAGGTCTCTGAAGATGTGTGGTGTTAAGTTTTAGCTGGTCCGCAATTGCCCAAGTGCAAAGCAAAATCCTTATCTCTCATTATAATGTTTGCGTCACCTACATATTGTAATCAGAAATTGTATTCCCTTTGCTGTTCAACCAATACAAAAGCCTGCCACTTTATTAGTAGCATGATACATTAATAGGTTTTAACTGTAATTCCATAAATCTGTCATTCACTTCCATTCGCTGTGTAGAACTCATATGTACAGTTTTAAAAGAAATCCATGCTAAGAAATGCACTGCTCCTGTTTGAATACATGCAGATTGACTGTGAAGGTTTGTTGTGCTTGCAGAAGTGTTTTTCTTTTAACTTTTAAACTTTGCCGCAAATGCAGCAATGCAATAGTTGTTTCAAGAGGTCTTCAGGTTGCATTTTCTGATTTTAATGTAATCAATAATATTTCTACAGGAATTATTTTTTACTGTCTTTGTATGTTAAAATATGAATAATTTTACTGGTCCAGTGGTCAATTCTGCTGACCTATACTCCTATACTGATTTGCATTGTTATACAGAATTGTACAGACTGGACATTCTTGATTTTCAAGAAGAAACTAGTCTACATTAGAAGGGTGTAAAATAAAACTACTGGTATATTTTAAGAGTTCTACTTCTTTACAGAACATTAATTGGTATTGGGGAGGAAAAATATTACAGCAGAGACATTACATATGGATTCTGGAACTTACAGAATTAATAACAATGAAATATAGTTGTAATAATGATTTAATGAAAATAATACCTTGTACTACAATACTTTTTTAAAACCACTGTACTTTCACAGCAAATTTATTATAATTTACTAACTAAACAACTTGTATCATATTTACTAAAAAGTATATTTAAACATAAGAAAGTTTACAAACTAGAGGAGGCCATTCAGCCCATCTTGCTCATTTGGTTGTTAGTAGCTTATTGATCCCAGAATCTCATCAAGCAGCTTCTTGAAGGATCCCAGGGTGTCAGCTTCAACAACATTACTGGGGAGTTGGTTCCAGACCCTCACAATTCTCTGTGTAAAAAAGTGCCTCCTATTTTCTGTTCTGAATGCCCCTTTATCTAATCTCCATTTGTGACCCCTGGTCTTTGTTTCTTTTTTCAGGTCAAAAAAGTCCCCTGGGTCGACATTGTCTATACCTTTTAGGATTTTAAATTCTTGAATCAGATCACCGCGTAGCTTGAATCAGATCACACAGAAATATATACAAATATTATAAAAGTACATGAAAAATACATCTGTGCCATAATATAACTACTGTACTATGGTCTATGAATATATTGTTCACGTATTTCACTAGAATTACCTGGGTATACAAATACATGTTTGTTCCTTGTTTTTAAAATAACAGCAATCTTACATGCAGCATGTCATCCATGTTAAAAGAAATACTGTAACAAATCCCTATAGAATAGACATAGAATAGCCTCAGGAGGCATTTCTGTTGCCATACCAGAAAGCAAACTCTTGTTTTAAAAGCTAGCCTTTTAATTGTCATCTAGACATAGAGAACCCACTCTCCCCACCAGGCAACACTGATCATTTTGTTGATTTTATTTCATCCTTGAATTGTTTCCAAACTATAACTAGCTGAAAAGCCGTCGAGTGATCAATTTGTGCTTGTTCTATATCCTACTAAACTACTTTAGTGGGCAACAGTCTCGCCTTAGCAGAAATTAGTCAGTATCTGATTCAAAATCAGATTCAAAACTGCTCATGCCTGTTCCTATTTAATGAGGCTGACATGACACAAAATGTAATATTTTATTCTACCATTTTCCTGTGAAATATACTTCTTCTGTGTGTTAGGAAACCAAACATACGACAATTACACACTCAGTGTGCAAGGTGCAATAGGGAATGCACATGATCATTTTTTTCTTCTTTTTCTGGCCTTTAAGATGTGAAAATCCCATTTGACATAACCTTGTGCAACTATCTACTATAACTGAAGGCCGTACCAAGCAATCCTTATTGGCAAGCTTTTAGACCAAATAGGAAAACAAATAAGTATACAGTATGAGGAGCTTAGTGTTTTTTGGGGTTTTTTCACTGGAAGACCCAAAACGGATATTATCTTCAACTATTGCTCACCCCTGTTAGACAGCTTTTTGGGTCTTCCAGTCCTGGGTTTGTCAATTACAGATGAGGTTTCTCTGTCCTTGTTTATTATGCTTTGGATACCATACCTTGGACTTATGCAAGTCAAGGTTGTTATAATAGTAGAGCAGAAAAATGCAACATGTCTAAGACTTTTGCACAGCAGTGTGTGTGTATATATATATATATATATATATATATATATATATATATATATATATATATATATAATGTTTTGCAAATAATACAAGGCCAGTGCACAGCACTTTCATATGGAATGTTGTTTTTTTATTATTATTTGTGTAACGCTACAGTCTGTCTGTTTTGTTTTGTTTTTGTTTTTTTTTGGGGGGGGGAGGGTTGTATGGGGGTTGGCCAAATGAGGCAGGCAGTGTTTTAAGACAACCTAAAAACTTCATGGAAACCTGGTTTAAGAAAGCTGTACGATATCAGTAAGTCACGCAAGAACAAATTGTACAAACATTTAAATATACACTCCCGAATTTAAATATGAATTAGGTTATTTGCATTTGGAAGGAGAATTTCTCTGGCTAAAAGAAAAGAACATGGAAACACACATAACCCTAAAGTACTACCAGAATTGACTCTGTTGTGAATCTCAATACAGTGTTCTGTTTCTTATACACTGAACTTTGATGTACTGGGGGTAATAAAACACTTTACAAGGTGTTGTAAAAAGTGACTGCTGCAACTTTCAGAATGAGTGAAGGTGGTGAGCTATTGTAAGTTTACTATTATTATTTACAGTGATAATTCATTGAGCCTCTGGCTTCCACAACAGCTGGACATATCACCCTCAGATGTAACTGATATTTTGTATTAGAAAAAACTATTTTACCGTACCAAATCAAATTGGACTTGTTCATGTCTAACACCTTTCATACCAAAATCACTGAACATTATTTATACCCTATTCACAGATATAAAAATGTGTGATCATCATGTTTTAAAAACATAATGGAAATCACACTAAAGAGTGATATAAGATTGCATGGTTATATATGCAGATATTAATTACTTGACACAATTCTGGCTACTCATATTATTCACTAGCCTTTTCAGGAGAACTTCTCTTTATTCCTTAGGGACTAAGAATGAAAGATTCGTGGGTGGTGTAGAACTAGAACTGGTCCACCAAGAAGAGGACATTGATGTTGTAATAGAATCATCGCTACCAACAACCAGAAGCAATAAAAAAGGCAAATAGAATGCTTGGTCATATAGCCACAAGTGTAGAGTACAAATTAAAGGAGGTTATGATGACATTGTATAATGCACCAGTGAGACCACACTTAGAATACTGTGTTCAGTTCTGTTCACCACAATACAAAAATGACATTCAGTAAAGAGCAACCAGGCTAATCCCAGGTCTTAAAGGCATGAGCTATGAAGACCTCAAAATGTCTGCCTCCATCAACAGCAAGAACCCCCACAAACATCCAACCCATCTAGAAAGTGTACGATCAAGACCTAGAAACTCAATGTACAAATTATACCTGTGGTTATACCATGGTAACCATACCACATAGGATCTACGTTCATTAATTCCTCTTGTGTTACATCACACAGCAATAAACAGCAGTATTTTCTAAAATCTCATGGGACAATTAACTTTTTTTACTAAGAGGCCCCAACTCTGCAGTTATAAAAGCAGTTAGCATATTCTAAGAATGCACCTAAAACGACAAAACTGCAGGAATAATACATCTATTGTAAAACTAAAGGAGATTAACATCTGTGTTTTAAATAAACCAATTAAGCAAGGTTTACGGGTAATATCCCACAATGCTGTGGACAGCCTTCAGCTGTGTCAGTCCAAGGCTCCCCTTTTCCACCTTAATGACCATGTCTAGACAGTAAACACAAAATACAGGAGAAGTTTGGTTGTAAGGGAGAGCATTCATAAATACATGCCAATATACTTTTTTTTACCGGGGGTGTGACGTTCAGTAGACTTTGACCTTTCCTCAGTTATTCAGAGGTCCAGCTAATACTATGTGTTGAATATGTTGATAGAGTAATGTTATTATATGTTGAAAAATATATTACAGGAATACATACTTAGGGCTTTAACTTTTTGGTTTTTATTTTCTAAATCTCAACCTCCTTTTAAATGTTGATTCATCGTTGTTAAGCTGTATCTGCATCCTAATAAAGAGAAAACTACTAATTAAAGACTTGGTTTAAGATTATTTTTCTCTTTGCTACAAAATTAAGGAGATTTTAAATGATGGACTTGCTATCAGTGTACACTCCGTACTGGGTATTTTATGCCAAAAAGAAAATATGTCCGGACAACTATGTTAAATGAGTGAAAATATCAAAAGCAGAACGATAAACTAGGCAACTGCAAGAATGAAATGCAATTAGGATCAGCGATGAGCAAGTAATGTAATTTGTCACGTCTGTTTGAAATCAAAATTAAGCGAAACAGAATCAGGCCCGGTCAAGATAGGAAGGTAAAAACAAGTGACATTGTTTTGTAATTAAGAGATTTTTTTAGGTAACAGAATTAGCTCAAAATAAGTTTAAAGAGATCAAAATAAAACCTGAAACCTTCAAGCCCTATACATACTGCACACATGACAGCAACAACATTTATTAAGTTTGTTTGAAACTCAAATACAGTGCTCTGTATCGCTTTAAGGCAACGATTTAAAATTTAGAGCAAAAAAAATCGCTTTTTAAGAAACACACAGGCTTTTTGAATTCTAACTTGCAGAGCTCAATGTTAATTAAAGTACCACTAATTGAATACATACTTTATTAATGAAAATGAACTTTGAAGTAAAACAGGTAAGCATTTTATTAATTTGATTTCATAAGCCAGTCTCATGTGAGAAGAAAATATTCAATATTTTAATCCAGTTTCAACAAAATATGTTTTAACTCTAAAATGATTTTGCTTGGAGTGATGGTACAGTAATAAAGAAGCTATTGACCAAATAGTATTGATTGTCAAGTCCTCGGGCAAAGAACACTGACCTTGCTCTCTCTTATTGCTTATTCCGCCTTGGCCTTCTTCATCTATAGCCAGTCAATAATTTATTATTTTATATATTTAAGCGAAGTAAGGAATGGTTGAATGCTACAAGGTGAATAATTGCTTGTACATTTTTCATGGCTATTTGCCTTTAGGTATATGGCAGCCCTATGTGTAGAGTGATTAAAGCCAGTCTTCAGTTAAGGCTTGATAGGATTGTCGTTCAACACGGCTAGTGCCATTAGTGCCATCAAATAGGCCCATTTACATTTGTCAGTTAAAAAAGAGATGCTAAATAAAAAAAGGTTATTATTAATAAAAAAAAAATGTATAAGGCAATTTCAGCTTTAAATTAGAATTGTCATCAGCACAATATTTTCACAAAAAAGTGCAGCAAAAATTCCTTTCATCCACCATTCTATACTGTAGGGAAAGGTGGAAAATGTACAAAAATCCCTGTAACGATAATTTCAGTTGTTTATCAATTGATTGAAATTAGGCTGCATATTTCAAAAATACATTTTATATATCAAAATGTACAGCTCCAGTCTCAGTATTGTATTATATGTTATCTCAGTTGCTATATTCTTAGATATATTTGGATTTTGGGAGGATGCATGACCACATCTTTCACAGTAGACCATGAAGTGAGAGCTTCTGCCACTATATTTGCGTTCACTTTTGTCATATAGTATTTAAGATACACCTTTCGGAGTAATGTTCACATCAACAACTAAATTAGCTCTTACCGTATAGGCACAACATCAACAAATTGAAAGACGTGTTATACAGTTGCTACACCCTCTTAAGCATTATTTGGACAGTATTGTACTGCAGGAAGTAGTATATTGCTCTCATAATGGCGAGAAAAAGGCAATTAACAAAGGAAGACAGACAGACCATTATAACCCTTAAAAGTGTAGGTCTTTCCTTTAGAGAAATTGTAAAGAAAGCCAAGGTGTCAGTGAGTACAGTTTCCTACACCATCAAAAGGCACTTGGGAACTGGAGGAAACTCTGATAGGAAGAGGTCTGGCAGACCCAAAGCCACAACAGAATCAGAAGACAAGTTTCTGAGAGTCAACAGCTTGCGTGATAGGCGGCTCACAGGACAACAGCTTCAAGCACAGCTTAACACTGGTCGAAGTAAGCAAGTCTCAGTTTCAACTGTGAAGAGAAGACTTCGAGCTGCAGGTTTGACAGGTCAAGTGGCAGTAAGAAAGCCATTGCTAAGATGGCAAAATAAGAAAAAGAGGCTTGCCTGGGCCATGAAGCACCGCCAGTGGACTACTGAAGACTGGAAGAAGGTCTTATGGACCGATGAATCAAAATTTGAAATCTTCGGTTCATCACGCAGGGTTTTTGTACGCCGTCGAGAAGGCGAAAGGGTGGTTCCTCGGTGTGTGACACCAACTGTCAAACATGGAGGAGGAAGCATGATGGTCTGGGGCTCTTTTGCTGGATCCAGAGTCGACGACTTCAACAGAGTGAGTGGCACCCTGAACCAAAACTGCTACCACAGCATTTTGCAGCGCCATGCAATACCCTCTGGTATACGCCTAGTTGGTCAGGGGTTCATCCTACAGCAAGATAATGACCCAAAACATACCTCCAGGCTATGTCAGAACTACCTTAGAAGAAAAGAACAAGACGGTAGGCTTCAAATCATGGCATGGCCAGCACATTCTCCAGACTTAAATGAACTGGACAGAAGGGTGAAAGCATAGCAACCTACAAGTGCAACACATTTGTGGGAACTTCTGCAACAGTGTTGGGAAGAACTTTCCGAACAATATTTGATTTCCATTGTAGAAAGAATGCCACGAGTGTGTTCGGCTGTTATATCTGCAAAAGGTGGCTACTTTGATGAGTCAAAAATTTAGATAGAATTTTGTTAAACAAAACGATTCCATGATTTTTTTTTTATCTCCAATTGTTTATTTGTTCTATGCTTTAATTTCAGAGTACATTGAGACATTAAACTGCGTAAATTTCAATAAAAACTGGAACAATGGAGGTGTTCTAAAACTTTTGACCGGTAGTGTAAGTATATACAGGTGGCTATATTCACGTTATTGTTGTCAAGATTAAAACCCTGTCTCTCTCTTCGGAATGCAAACGCTTGTCCAAGATCGATTACTACAATGCCCTTCTAGCGGGTGTCTGAGTAAAGGACATAGCTACAGAATGCACTAAATGCTGGCTCCAGCAAGCTTTTGATCAGGGTTTGGAAAACTGAACCAATCACACATATCTTTGCATCCTTGCATCAGCTGCCCATTATTCTTTGGATTGATTTCAAGATCTTGCGCCTCAATTATAAAGGTGTACATGGCCTGGCCCTGCAAACATAAACAAGCTGATCACCCCCCCTACATAGCTTCTTTGTTAATTGTCTCCCCTGACCATGGCTTTCTTTCTATCAAGAAAAAAAGTGTTACACTCAAGGTACTGTAACAGGGCTTTCAGTTTCCCAGACTGTGAAACTCCCTTCCTGTCTATATTATTGATAAAACGCTGAATGACATTTTGTCAAGTTTTTGTAAAGTGTTTGGTATATTTTTAGTATAGTGAATATATATATATATATATATTTTTTTTTTTTAGGTGTTTCTTTTGTAAAGCGCTTTGATATGGAATTGCATGTGAAATTGAAGGCTAAAATTGCTGTTGTTGTTACCATTTTTTTTCTTTTTACATGACATAATTTTGACACTGTAATTTACACTGTAATTTGCTTCCCTCCATCTGTCTGAATAGTATTCAAACAGGAAAATGTTAGCTAGCAGATTTGAGATGACCTGAGGTGTTAATATGATATCAGCAGGGCAAGTCTGCAGGAATCAACAAGCACTGTTCAGACTTTCAGCAAACCAGAAATGCCACCAGCCATTTTTGAGGTTTGGCAAAGGTATATATTATACAAAACATGCTATTTTGTTTATGGGAAGAATATATTCCCATGGTCCACCTTGCCCTTTGGCGAAAACTGCTGACACTCAACCATCTATTTATTAACTTCTTGTGTAGTTTGGTTTACCTGCATCTGTGTCAATATCCTCTCCGTGCTCTTAGTAGTACTACAGCCTTTTGAAGGAGAACATCTACAGATTGTGTACTTCATTTATAAGGTTAGACCATCCACTCATAGTTCCATGTTTTCCTAAAAGAAAAAAGTGGGTTGCATGGATCTTTTATTGCAGACATGCCAGGCTTTAATCCCTTTAGTCTATCACTTAAATCAGCCCAGATTTACTTCATAAAAAAGGCATATAAAAGTCAGAATGTTAAGTCATTAACATTGCCTGAACATGCTGTAGATTGTGTGTGGTAGCTAGAAAAGATAACAAAACAAAAATGACAGTGCTGAGAATCCACTTATTAAACTCACATAGATTATTCTACAACAAGGAAAAGCGATACCCTACACTTGGTAAGTTATTATTCATATGTTTTACAGACACTACATGGAAGAGAACTTTATTTTCACCTAATTTTGAGCCCTAATCCAATGGTTTTAGATTAATGTAGTAATCCAGTGCTCTACGATAACTGTTAGTAGGTTGCTGTGATGGGGAGCCCTCCTCTCGTGTCTATTTAGTTATTTATGTATGTATTTCATTTGTGTTATATTATTATTTATGTATAATGTATTTGTATGCTGGTGGACGAAGCCGTCCGTCTGTACTATTATTATTATTATTATTATTATTATTATTATTATTATTGCACTGCTGGAAAGTCTGGGGCCGGAGCCCCAGAAAAGGAAGCTGTCAGCTACAGAGCACGAGGGAGAAGTGGAGCTCCCGCTGCTGCCTTCTCTATAAGAGGGGCATGAGCCACCGCTGCCTGGGGGTCCGGAACCACCGCTGTCTGGGGGTACGGAACCACCGCTGCTAGGGGGTTTAGAGCTGTCGCCTCCCGAGGGTCTGCTCCAGCCGTTGGCTCCCGAGGGAATGCTCCTACCCTGTCCTGCTCCGTCCAGGGCTACTGAGTCTGCCTTGCCTGGGGTCGCTGTAACTGCTTCACCTGGGTTCGCCAGCTCGGCTTCGCTTGGGTTCGCCAGCTCTGCTTCACCTGGGGTCACCAGAACTGCCTCGCCTGGGGTCACCACCTCTGCTTCACTCGGGGTCGCCTGCTTGGCATCGCCTGGGGACGTCTGCACGCCTCGGCCGGGGGATTCTGCCTGCATGCTACTGGCCGAGGTTGCCAGTATGTCATGCCCCGAGTTGCCACTGGGAGGCCTTTGAAAGCCTCTGTTCCCACGCCAAAATGTGGACTTTTAGTGTTTTAAGGAGGGAGGTGGCCGTTGAGCCATGTGTGCTGCGTACAAAGGGGGGGCAAGTGTGCCTATTTAGTTATTTATGTATGCATTTAATTTGTATTTATATTATATTATTATTTATGTCAAATGTATTTGTATACAGGCAGATGAAGCCGTCCGTCCGTATTATTATTATTGGAGACCAATGGAAGCCATCCCCATCCTAATAAAACCCGTGGGAATGTGGCTGGAGCCTTAATGAGGTCATTTATTAATGGGTAGTTAAGGCTCCAGCCACAGATATAAAGAAAAACCCACTCTCGGCTCATGAGGAGAGAGTTTTTAGGAGAGAGTGAAGGAGAGAAAGAGCAAATGCTACCAAGAGAGCGAACCACGGTACTCGTTATTTAAGTATAGTAATTGTTAGTGTCTGTTTTTGTTTGGCCAACGTGCCCTTTCATTTTGTGTAAATCTTTTGTTTTATAATGTAATAAATGTACTGCTTAGGCAGTTTCAGCCCCGTACCTTTTGTTGTTGTTGCACTTCTTCCTGGTCCGTGACGTCACCACACACGCCACTCAAGCCAACTTTGCCACAGTGACCTAAATTCATATATTTTTTAGTTTTTAGTTTTCAAAACATATTAACACATTTACTCTAGTTATTATTTAAATTAGTCTTTAGGATATTTTCCTACTTCTTTAGAGTTTATTCTTCAAACTACAAATAACAGTTTGAAGAAAGCATGCATTTATTTTTATGCTCTCCTTCAACACACTAATAAAGCCTTCTTGTTGTCTTTATGTTGAGATATAGGACACATCTTCTGGAGATGTATTAGCCTTCTAAGTGCATTGTTCTTGCAAGGAAAACAAAAATAGTTCTGGCTAATATTACAGGTCCGGCTTCCCGTCATAAATGGACTTGTTTTTTTTTTTTTAACAGAACACAATTGTTCAGTGGCCAGTGGCGCCTAGGCATTACATTTTAGGCATATATCCAAATTTCTACTTACATTTTTGACCTTTTTGGTCACTGTATAGTGCTATTTGTTGCTTAGCCCCCTTGATAATGAGCACCAAAGCTTGTGGCATATGCCTTAAATCAGCAATATAAATAATATACAGTACATTCCTATTATTATTACAATATGTTGCAGCTATTGAAAGATAGCCACAACATACTGACAAAGTAAGATTGATTCTTTCACTGGGTAAACAGGCCACACACAAGAAACAGTGTGGTAATTATACAACATAGTAATGTTGTATTAGGAAATTGCATGTTACTGGTTATTTTGTAGATTTGGGGGAAAAGTACCCATTCTTACTGAGGTCATCCAGATTATGGGCAGACCTAATAATATGTTCCTCAGTGAGATAAAACAGAAATGCTTAAAAGGCTTATATTGCAAACACAAACATTACACAGCTAAAGAAGCACATGTACACAATTGCTCCAATGCAGTAAAATGTGAAATGGGGGTTAAGGGGTGATGACGAGGACAATGACAAAGCAAACAAAGCCCACATGCTATTGCCTAGTCAATCATCAAGATTCACCAACAGCACAGCATTTATAACTAAACTGCCTGCACCTTCAGAATTCAGTTGAAGGGTAGAGCGTAAAAGTATCGTACCCATCCATCATGGGGAGTAGAAAATAAGACTTGTATTGTAAGTATGTCAAATTGTTGCTACGTAGATATAGGCATTGTCCACCTGGTTTATGTGGTGCCTTTTTATCTTTTACCACTATATGACTAAATGAACAGATACCCCGCAGGAAGATAGAGACTCTGGTTTTGATGTGGCCTCTTGAGCCTATAAGGCCAAGATTGATTGTATTGCAATAAATGGTTACTCCTTACTCCTTTGTGCTGATGATAATAACCTTTAAGAATGGTTAGCATTGGTTTTACTTTAGATAAAGTGGTCACACTTTATTTTAATAGGACCTTGTTTTTTTTATTTAAGGGTTAATAATTTGCTTATTAACACGTGACTTTCATTTTTGCCAACAGTTAGCATATAGTCAAAGGATGTCTTCCTTTCTGAATAAATTGTGCTGCTGAGAATCTCAAATCAAAAGCTTTGAGAATCTAGCCCAATATATTTTGTAGGTTCACATGTCTAGGTTTTATTGTGGGATCTTTGAATCCCACATACTAATGCTATAAAAGACCCAGACTGAAGCCATCTTACCTTTACCACTGTATAAAGTCTAAAATGTGCACCAGGCTACTCCCATTCATTGATGTGAACAGTGTTCGACCTCTGCATATTCCCTCAGCCTTCAAGTTGTGGCCACATGTCTGCCGAGATAAATGAACACTGGTTAGTTGCATTATTTATTTATTTATTTATATGTACATTATATTGGGATTATGCTGAGATAGCCTAAAACAACAATACATAACAAAGCATGTCTGTGTGAGGGGTGGAGCATGTCAAAACAAAGAGCAAAATATGTACATTTTGAACTTTGTTGCTTACTTTAAGACTTTCATTTGTTGCCCCTTGACACATAATACAGTGGCAACCACACCGTTTTTCTTAATAATATTTTGTGTCCCTGAACAGTGTATTATCTCTCTCAAGCAGAGTATTTTTGTGGTCATCTGGCGCCATGTGTTTCCTTACAACTAAGAGATTTCAGAAAGGTTAGGCTGCCTGGGCTAATTGTTTAATGCTTTTAGTAAGAAATAAAATGTGTACTGCTCCAACAGTGATACATTTAATGTACTCTTTTTTCCAATACCATCACCCTCCTTAAGTAAAGACCAAGAGGTGCAACTTCCCATTCTAACCAGTGCCAGGAGTCTCTGCTACACTCAAGTGTGAACTAGCATAATTTGTCACCAGAGCTAGTACCAATTAAATTGATTGTGTTAGAAGCAGCTTTAAGACCTCTAATGCAAGTGCTAAGGGAAAACTGGCTTTTTTTCCCTGCCCATTTCCCCTAGTGACACTTAGGCATAGTGAGCACTGAAAGGCTTTCAAGGTTCAGAAGGGTTTTATTTTCAAAAGACAAGACCATTGATCAGCAGCATTTAGGGGCATAGATAATTCCAAGGCTTGGAGGCTGGATTTGCACTTAAGGCCTGGATCTCTAGGAAGCCAATAAAGCACCAGAAAACAATGAGATTAAAGATACCCGTTATGTAAGTGTTAATGATGCAGCAGGGTCTGCAGCCCCTGCTGGAAAACTAAACCACATGTAGTTCGATAGTACTGTTAGCAAGTTTCCCTTAGCTTTAGCTGGGTTTAGGGTCATGTCAACTTCAGATTTTTGCCGGATTTTACATTTATAAACCTGTCCTGTTTTTAATTTAACTATACCTTGAGGGACCTTAAAGTGTATATGTATGTGTAAAACAGATGTGCTTACGCATAGAAAATAGTCTAAATTAATTTTTAGTCCCATAAATAGTGACATTACTACCACTAGTTAAAAAAAAATATGACAAGGTTGCTTACATTTAGAGTTTGGAAAAAGTATTTTTTGAATTGTGTACAGTATGTGAAATTTACCTTAAAAGACCAGCAATAAGGCTCCACTTCAGGTGGTGCTGTATTAGTGCATAACAGGTGTGTTGTGGCCTTCAACCACTCAGGTAGGGATAATATACAGAGCCACCTACACCTCTGAGTTCCCTATTGTAATTACAAAATGTATTCTACAAAACAAAACACTAAACTAGCATTTTTGTTTTGTTTTTTTTGTTTTTTTTGGTTTTTTTACACCAAATAATTTATTGGAATGTTAAAAACAAATGCACCAAATGCTTACTTGAATGTTTTAGACCCACTGGTGTTACAAGATAATGTTTGGAATTACCCTTTCATCCTTTACCATGATCTATGCAAATTATAATATTGTTTGATATAGACTAGTAATAACTGGCAATGTAGTTTTATTTATGTTATACACAGAAAAAACAAACCAGGATTACAAAACTGAAGAGGTGAAAAAACACAGACCACAGAAAAAAAGACAAAAGTTAAAAATACAACATTACTATTTCAAATGGAAATCAGAGATAAGGAGAAGGCAAGGGGTGGCAGAGAAAGAGAGGGGGGCAGAGAAAGGGAAAGACCATGCTTGGTTATCTTAAGAGGAAGAAGAGAGTACAGTCAAGGGAGGGAGGGATCTAAGTCTGATTTAATCATAACCGTGAGCAGGATATAGTCACTGCTAAGAACACTGGTCATACAGATTTATTTTATTTATTTGATAGTGTTGATTAAGGAATTAAAATTTAATTGGAATGGCATTAATAGATGTTTTCTTCATACATATGAATTGAATAGGAACTGTGTGTTAGATCAAACTGTACGTAATTACATATGATGTTTTGGCATAAAGAAAACGGAGCCTCATCGCCCACTTTTAATATGAATTAGATTTTGTTACTTACTTTAGACCTACATCTTGGAATAGAAAAGGAAGATTAAGCAGTTGTCCCCCTTTCTGCACTGCTCTCAACACAGCCCTGAGCACAAACAAGGTCAAATTTCCACAGGAATGTTACTGTACAATTCGGAGCAGGACAATGTGGAAAGCAGACATCATTCCATATTATTCACAAATGTGCATTGCTGTGCAGTTATCCAGACAAGTGAAACATCTGTCTACCTACCACGTGAGCAGGGAAAGAACTTGACCTAACCCCAGTGAAGATGTAAATCAGTCTGCACTAAGCCTTGCAAGTGTCTTGCAGTGGACATCTTTGTGTCACATTATGACACAGTGCTGATACTTCAATATGGTGGACATAGAGCTTGAGTTAGATGCCTAACATATGGCCCAATTAATTATGCTAACCTTTCTCTGACATTGTTATCATGTGGAAGCCAGTTCAGTTTCAAAAATAAATTATAGAATTTGGTATTCCAAATTCTAGGTTTGAAATTTATAAGGAATTGAGAACTTGTTTCTGAAAATTAGAGACTCTCAACTTGTATGTTCTAAAAATATACTTTAAGAGGCATATTCCCAGTGCATAGAAAAGATCAACTTCAGTATCACACACATCATAATACATTAATGGCAATGATTGTTGCTTTTACTTTACATTGTCAAGTAATTCTAAGTACCTTGCCCATAAGTTCTATATCTTAATAATGTTTAAACTGGGGATCCCTGAGTGGCTCACCTGGTACAGACAACTGCATTTTGCATCCTGGTTGTGCAAAGTCGCTGATCTTAGCTGGGGCTTCCACAATGAGCATTGCATTGGCTCTGTCGCTCCTGCGGGTTACTTGCCAGGTGCCTGATGGGCTCAAGCTGACACCTGCAGGGCTGGCCTTTGTCCTCCAGAAGCCAGTACCAAGCCAAATTCCAAAAACCAATGCAAGAGCCTGTTTCAAGTATGGAAGTGTGACAGGGAGGACCCTGTCGCTGGTTCAGCTGCGCTGCTGCTTAGTAAACAGGAAGGCTTGCCCGGAACTGAGCTGATTGGGACGTCCTGATTGGCAGGGGGGGAGGGGGAGGGGGGGAGGGGGAGGGGGGGGGGTGCCCTGGGAACCTACATCTGTTTAAGAAATCAGCAGCTGCGGCATTCGAGGCTACTGCAATGCCATGGCTACAGAGACGGGCGCTAAGAGAAAGCCTCTGTGTTCGTGCTCACCAAGGAGGAGAGCGTCCACTCCAGAGGAGAGAACTACTGCACAAAACCTTTTCACTCCAAGACAGTGCTCGTGAGGGCATTGCCCAACCGAGGCCATCAGGAAGAGGCGGAGTCGCCAGGAGGACGTCGGGACTTGGCTAGGTTAGTTTAGGGGATTTGATCCCAACAAAAAGTATAGCGAGGGTTTCGTAGGATAGGTTCCTGGAGTGGAATGTCTTGAGTCTAGCACTCAACTGTGTGTGGCAAACTTTTATTTTTAGCTTTGTTTTGTTTTCTTTATTAAAGCTGACACTAGGGCTACCTTTGCTGGTACCCTGGTGGCAGTACCTGTGTTGTTATTAAATCTGCACGCCTGTGTGGCATGTCAACACCCAATGCTCTGTGTCTGACGCCTTATTTATCAGCGATGACCCACATAGGTAACATCAACCTGTTACAGGAATCAGCGATGACCCATATAGGTAACATCAACCTGTTACAGGAATCATGACCTAGACATGGAGAACTTATAACCTCTATGCCAAGACAATGAACATCTTTATTTTCATAGATTTCCAGTTAGGAAAGTTGAAGACCTATCCATAGTCGATAAGACTTTGGTTTAAAATCTCATCCAAAACAAAGCACCTCCAATACCACAGCTGATTGCTGGCAATATTTGAATGTATCAACATCTCAGATTACACAAATTGGTTGCTGTGACAGAGAGAGAAGGTATTTGAACAGCAAATCTCCCTCCCGACCAAAAAGGGCACTCTGTTAAGGTTGGTGGTAAGCTTTCCCCTAAATGGTCTAACTCGCTGGTAGGTGGAAACCGGAAATCAGCCATCTTAGGGGAAGCGCATAGCTGCAAGTATACTGAGCGACTCCATTGCGATCAGCTGCGAGGTAAACACAGATTGGAGCTACCATAGCGAAGGGCTGATTGCAGGGAGGAGTTCTGGTAGTACAAAGGAGACACAGCTACATGAGTACGGTCTCTTACGCTGGATGTACTAATAAGCCAGAGCGCTGTTGTTCGGTTTGTTATTTGTGTATTACAGAGGATTAGGAGCCACAGAGCCAGCACAACCACCCATAACACTAATTCAACACAGCACTTCACTGAAAGACACAGATAACTTTTCCGTGCACAAAGAACTGTAATATGGTATTGATTGTGTGTATATTATTTCGGGACTGAAAACCTGCCGTGTTCGCTCCCAATACCATCGTTGGTAGAGGGTAGCTTTATTATTTTGTTGTTAATAAAACACAGATTGTTTTGGGAAGGAAACATATCACTGTGGACCCTGATTATTTCATCCACACCTCTCGCACCGTGACAGTTGCACATGCTATAATGTATTTGGCTGCATGTGGAGATGTGGACAAGACATCAAGCTGGACTTTTAGTGTTGGAAGCACTAGGAGGCTGGTCCTCCCTATTTATCCTTAGAGTAAGAAATAACATAAATAGTAATGATTTGAGCTTCCCCACAGCATGCTTCAAGCCTGTCCTAAAGAAAACTCCTTGTTATGTAGGTTTTCCAGTTGTGCTTATGTTTGTATAAGAGAAAATATTGCTATTGTATTATCCAGTATAATCAGTGCTGTGTGTGCCTAAGGTTTGTGCTGAAACCGGTTTCTTTCTCCATGTACACACCTTTCCTGGGTCATATTGCTTCCCTAGGTCTTCAGTTTGGATGATTGCTCGCACCACACCAGTCAGAGTTTTGTATGTAAATTAAGCGACTATCGTTTTAAAGAATGACACCCCCCCCCGGGCCCCCTCCTACACAAACGTACAAACATGGGGTAAACATTTCTTATTGGACATATGCGTTGCTGTTTAAGTGAACTCAGAGTCTAAACATGAAATCTAAAAGCATGTACAGTAAGGGCAGTTTCCCATACTGCATACTGGTCTCCAGCCGCTGAGGTCTTTCAAATTAGCGGGGGGGGGGGGGGGGCTGTTTAATTGGTGTCATATACCAGGGTAGGAAACATGAGTCAGAACTAGACTTAGGTCAAAAGAAGTGGAATTAGTCTTGGTTCAAACAATTTGAATAACCTTATAGACATATGTACAGAATAAATCACATAAGGCTTATAGAGTAGAAGAGGACAGGGGAAGGCATACAGTACTTCCTCGTCCAGTCCATTCCTTTACAGGACTTCATTCAAACCGGGTCTTTAAATACTATATAATTAGATCAATTATATAATTAAAGATCGATTTCAAGCAAAGTCTTGCAATGGGGACGAGCCAAGTACTGTATGCGTTCCCCTGTCCTCCGCGACTCTCTATGCCATCCTTGTGTGATTTATTCTGTACAGATGTGTATAAGGTTATTCAAATTGCATGTAAACAAGACTAATTCCACTTTTGACCTAAGTCTGGTTCTAACTCATGCTAGTATATAAACACACGGCGCACACTAGCCTCCAAGTACCAATGAACTATAACTAATTAGAATAGGTTTCCATGTACTGTACAGTGGTTCTGGGATGGTACCCTACCATCACTGATTTGCACTAGACAGTGACGAAGCTGGTTGAGCGGGGAGTACGCCAGGCCTCTCATCCCAATATCAGTCCATTTTACCTAAGGCAGGATGTCATTGCCTGCTAGCCTTGCCAAAAGATAAATCACGCAGCTTAGGGACCTGAGCTTGGCAAGGCTGCATTGTTAACAACTTGGCATCGTAGCTGTTGAGAAGAAAGTATTTCCTACATGTACTAAAAACCAATTACAATTACTGAGAATTTTCATCTATAGTACAATTTGTCAGCCAAACATCCATATGAACATATCCTAATGTCTCAAATGGTGATTTATAGCAAGCCTGGGCTTTTAGAACATCCAGCAGTTAAGGTAAAATAATTGTAAAGGGGATACATGAAACAGTGACTCTTGCATTGAAAAAAAAGCATCATTTGCAATTTCTAACTTTAATTAAAATGTAACTAGTGTTTTTCCATTGAGCAAGCATATTTTTGATTTCCATTTGAAGTAAATAATTTTCATTCAACGTGTAATAATTTGACCCAGACGTAATTTAAATTATTTTTTTTTTTTTTTAACTTTTTACAATTGACAGCTTTATATTGTGTAGAAAATCCTGTTTTTATGGTATCACATGCTGAGCATGTAGCCTACTCAATTTTATTTCTCAGCATTTCACATCACATTTCAATGATTTTAACCTTTATCCTTATTTTCAATAAATTCAGCGTGAGTGCAATTCAAAATTACATTACAAAATGTTGTCTGTTAACAATTATATTATTACAAAATTTGAAGATCTAATTTTAAAACAATATTAATTAGGAAGACGCGTGTTCAGTTTAAATGAAAAACAGGCAAATTATAAAGGAATTACATGAACATCTAATTTTTAGCGAAAGGCAATAATTGGTGATTTACATAGATAATAATAGATGGGCTTCCATGAGTTACAGAAAAATAATTCCATCTAGGGTTTATGTGACGTCATAAACTACGAGACCGTAAATTAAGTCAATATTAAAGAATCTTAAATATAATTTTCTTTTTGATAATTCAGGAGCAGTCAGTTAAACTGGGTAGATATTGAACTGCAAAAAATAACTTATTTTTAAGGAAAAAGTGTTTCAATGGGATATGCTTTTTATTTTATTTTTTAGTCACTGTCAGAGTCGAAGATTATTTGTCTCGTTCGCTTGGTTGGTGCTGCCGTTGGTGGAGGATGATTGTAAATCTACACAGAGACAGATTTGTTAAAAGTGCCTAAAAACCACGAATTGTGGGTGTTGTCGAGTGATTGAAAACAAGACATTTTGTTTGAAAGTGGTCAGGGTAAACAGGAGTCAAATATGGGTCAAAGGTAACTACTCGTTCTTGGATTATTAATATTACCTTTTAAACTATACTTTTGTGTGATACTAATCAAGATGTACACGTGTACACGTGTTGTAAATAAAAAAAATGTCAACCTATATTTTAGCTTCGTATTTTATAAAACGCACCAGAATCACTATTGGCAGTGACAGTGGCATGAAGAAACAGTAACACCGCTCTTCCAAGGAAGTGATGT
>NC_081193.1:71717513-71802513 GCF_902713425.1 Acipenser ruthenus | reverse complement strand
TTGCTTAGACATTCCTAAATAATATTTGTCTGGGTGCAAGAGCAATTCACATGTTTCTTTATGTTGTCAAGGTTCGTAAGAAATAGTTGCTGCTGTTGAAAAAGCTAAATCACAAAACAATGGATGATATCAGGAAGAGCAGGATTACCAATCTCATAAAATACAGTTTTGGTCCTTTTTCATTTTTATTTTATTGTCAATATCAAGAGTTTAAGGCTGCCGTTCAAAAAATAACAGGTTCTTAAAGGAAAAGCGTCTTAAAGCTGCAAGTCACCTTACAATGATATTCAGTTTCACTCTATAATATAATTCACTGTTGTCTGTTTATTGTATTCTTCCATAGTTCATTGCAATATACTTAACCAGAAGGTTATTAATGAAATCTTCACCTTCCAAATAATAATATTTTACATGAAACGCAGGGTTATATTCTAATAAGGGAAAACCTTCTAAATAATGGAATGTAAAATCCATGATTATCAAATCCACACACTACACTTCTGTACCTTTTTTGGATTGCTGTTTTAGTCAGAAACCAATTGCATTGCCTATACACACACCTACAAAAATAAGTGATCTTGAGTAGAATTCCAGCATTTACAAATATGCATACATTTATCACATTAAAGCACACAAATGTGGTTTAAAAAGAGCAGTTGTCACCTGAAGAGCAATCCATTTTAATGTCTCTGTGGCACGCAGTGAGTTTGTCAAAATGATTGTTTCCCTGACCCTTTTTCAGAGATTTGTGAACTTTATACTGAAAACCCCATGCACTGTCATTAATGTCAGGTACAATAATGTTCCACCAGCATTCTGGAGCAACGCCTACCACCGTACAGCTTTGTCTTTCTTGAAGGTTATGGGCTCCTAATGGTTTTCATGTAACGGGTATTTTAAATGAATGTCACAGCTGATTTTTCTAAAGCATTTGATCTGGTAGTGCTGTCACATTATTAAGAACACTGTCAACCAGATGTAACCATAGGACCATCATTGGCCATGATTGCATTTCACGGTTGCTTATACTGTATTTCACAGTTTAATTACAAAAATACATTATTAATCATGATTCATTTATCATATGTAGGTACTTAGTTTATCCCCCTTTAGTACAGTAATATATTGTATGGGTATGCATGTTACTATACACAACCAAAGATTCCTGACTTTCCACCAAATGCATGGAAACCTTTGGCTTTGACGAATATGTAAGGATCGGGTACATGGGGGACTATACATGCATTGAGTTTGCCCCAAACAACTAACAGTTTTGTTGAGAAATTCAAGCTCCATGTTTTTGCTGATGCAATTGGACATGTTTTAACTGTTTACCCTTAATCTTTAGCTTATTACTTAAAGTACAGAAACAATTCTCATCACTTATTTCACTTGTTGTAGGGCAGCAGTGTGGAGTATAGGGCAGCAGTGTGGAGTAGTGGTTAGGGCTCTGGACTTTTGACCGGAGGGTTGTGGGTTCAATCCCAGGTGGGGGACGCTGCTGCTGTACCCTTGAGCAAGATACTTTACCTAGATTGCTCCAGTAAAAACCCAACTGTATAAATGGGTAATTGTGTGTAAAAATAATGTGATCTCTTGTAACAATTGTAAGTCGCCCTGGATAAGGATGTCTGCAAAGAAATAAATAAAGTAGAGACCCAATAATATGTGTGGCATTCGATCTCAGCAATGGTGTGTAACATTTGCTGCAGCATATTATGGTAAGACATGATAAAGGATGTCTCAGAGTTGTATGATAAAGCATTGTGAAAACAGACAACTGTAACTAAACTCAGTAAATGCAAAGTATAAGCATTGGAAAACTTTGGCATTCCGAATTACAGTCCAAATGTAATGCAGTTAAACTTCTTTAAGGGAATGAAATATAATTTCAGGTCAATCTGAATATACTTCTAGATTTTCTGCTTCTTGAACACATCTATATGATATAAACCCTCAAGTGCCACCCAGGCAATCACATTTCCAGATTCACAAACATTCTTAAGCCCCTTTCACACTGGCACTCCTACCTGGGTCGTACCCAGGTTAACCCGGGTCCCAGCGACCCACCTCAGGATGTGGGTCTACATGATTTGACTCAAGTTGAGAGAGACAAAATGCTTGACAGCTGTTCATGCAATAACAAACGCAATAACAAACAGCTACACCTGCTTGAAGGTTTCACTTCCGCAAGGAACATTTCTTTTTATTCTGTTTAGCCATATTTTTGTTGCTTGAGACACACCATGAGCAAGACTGCAGCAGGGATGAAGAAACATTTGCTATAATCAGCAGCAGACTGTTCAATCCAGAGAAGCTTGGATGGAAGCGTCCATAACAAACTGCTTCCAGGGCATTGATACGTGTATTGTTTACTTGCGTTTGTCACCCAGGTCAACCCTGCTTTATCAAAAGCAGTGTGAAATCGCATACCCAACTCACATGACACCAGGTCCTGTCCGGGTAGGTTCTGACCCAGGTAGATGATGCCAGTGTGAAAGGGGCTTTAGACATCTTTAAGGCCTCGTACACACACAGCCTAAATGTGGTTGCGATGTTCACCTTTTGCCTACGGTTTAAGTACACACACACAGTTCAGTTGCAAAAGGCAGCGACAAACGCACTAGTTAATCCTCTTCGGAACAAGTAGCGAGTACTGTTATTAATTCAGTTTGGTTACCTAATTTGTACTAACTGCATGTGTGTATTAAAACTGTAATAAAACAACCTCAGTAGGTGCTTGGTGGATTTCTGCGCAAGTAATTATGTCATCGTTTATCAGACATTTCCTTGTGATAAACATGGCAAAAAAAAATACAGGTGTCTGATAAGCCAAGTTGATTTTGTAATATTGATGAATAGTAAATTCATAACAATAGTAAATAGTGCATACATATAATATACTTTTTTTATTTAATCAAAGTTTGTATAATATTCTGTTGTAAGAAAAAAATAATGCATTTTTGGTTTTGCAACTTAAATAAAACAATATGGGGCAATTTGTTTCCCCAGACACCACAGTGCAACCTCAACTCGTTTTTCCACCAATAACGAAGGTCTCATCTGTGTGTTTTGACACTCCCGGAAAGGTTTCAGTAAATGACAAAGACACATGTGAGACTCCTTAGACATGCGTACATTTTTAATCCAGTCATTTGTAGACCACTCCAGTCATTCCCACCAGCCTTCTGGTCTGAAGATCGCCCAAATGTTTCGATGTACCGTCATGGTACTGCAGATCGTCACCACTGTATTTAGCAGTGCAGAAAAAGCAAAACGCTGTCTCCGCTGGCTTTGCAGAAAAGAGCATAGCTGTGCTTGACAAGCTGTCAATCGATTACGTACTGTACTTCCTTCCAAAAGCATAAACAAAAACATAGCCTCCATGCTGCTGCCACACAAACCTAATGAATGCCGTGTAATGATGATCTGAGTTCAGTGGTTTGTTTAAACAAGGACTCACTCATTCAATAATGAAAGGTGTGTGTGTACAACAAACAACCACAGCGAGTGTAGTTTGTTCATACGGTTGTCGTGCTAACTGCAGTGTGTGTGTGTACGAGGCCTAAGTGTCTTCCTAATGTAAAACAAAGACATTCAATGGCAGACAGATTTTTCAAAGGCAGAGTGAGAGCACAGTACTGTACAGTTGACCCTGTCTCTTATGGTACAAGATAAAGGCACCATGAATAGTACAAATTCCAAAGTTTTTTTTTTTTTTTTTATTCAGCAGCAGTTAGTTTGTAACCAGCTTATTGTTTTTAATTATTGAGTAAAAAAAACACAATGCAAAATAAAGAGGGCAGCGTCAATCTCATGTCGGCTAAAAAAGCAAACACTTTTAAACCCTGTCAAAATCACAAAAAGAAAAACAAAATCAAATCAATCAAAATGAATGGTAGATATACTGGGCTGTAATATCTGTGTCTTATTAATCATTTTTGTGTTTGATTAAAATAACAGAAGCTCTTCTACTTATCCTTTTAAATGTTTTTCATAAGTGTAATGAACTGAAATATAACTGTATTATCATATTCTTGGTAGTTACTTCATATTACACTGCAGTGGCACTGAAACAGTTTTCATAGTGGGGGGCTGAAAGCCATAAAAAAAAACTGTAACCCCTGTATATGATGGAAGCCATTCATACGGTTGTTATTATGTTAAATGTGTTAATAAAACGAAGCAGCACCAACACCTGTTTATCTATTTAAGTAAAAACAATGTTTTAACCACAGACCTCGCTACAATGTTTGCGGCATGCTTACCATAAAACGTTTAGAGCAAACAAATCGAAAGTAGCATATACTGTTATGATCCACGTAAATACTGCAATTTAGAAATGTCTTGTTTACTTGTATAAACAGGTGGAACAGTTGTATTTTATTTACAGTAGTCGGTAATTGTTTCATAAGGAAATGGGCATCTAGCGCATCCACAATGTCACTGTGAACACGCAAAGAGCAAGTCTCTTCTGGCTTCTTGCGCTACATACCCAACTTTTAAGGCGGCAGAGGGCAGAAAAAGATTCCTGTGACTCTGCAACTGACACTGGTAATCACAGACAAAGATATTCTATAGATTATCTTTCCTAACATCTAATGCGTTCCATCGACTAACCGTATCTCGTGAGATTGCAACCATGTGATTTATACACTATCCCACCCCTGTTGTGACAGTCAGTACTGATTGGTCTGCAAAGGCAATGTAAAAAGACACAGTGCACTGCACACACATATAACATTCCCAAAATCAGCAGGATTTATCATTGCACCCACTTCTGAGAGCACCAGCAGGTGTGTAGCAGCACCCCTGTATTTCAAACCAGGGGGTGCTCCTGCACCCCCAGCACCCCTAGCTCCCGCATCCCTGTTACACTGTATTTTATACAATGGGTTTAAGAGTATAGATAATAAGAACATAAGAACATAAGAAAGTTTACAAACGAGAGGCCATTCAGCCCATCTTGCTTGTTTGGTTGTTAGTAGCTTATTGATCCCAGAATCTCATCAAGCAGCTTCTTGAAGGATCCCAGGGTGTCAGCTTCAACAACATTACTGGGGAGTTGGTTCCAGACCCTCACAATTCTCTGTGTAAAAAAGTGCCTCCTATTTTCTGTTCTGAATGCCCCTTTATCTAATCTCCATTTGTGACCCCTGGTCTTTGTTTCTTTTTTCAGGTCAAAAAAGTCCCCTGGGTCGACATTGTCTATACCTTTTAGGATTTTAAATTCTTGAATCAGATCACCACGTAGCTTGAATCAGATCACACAGAAATATATACAAATATTATAAAAGTACATGAAAAATACATCTGTGCCATAATATAACTACTGTACTATGGTCTATGAATATATTGTTCATGTATTTCACTAGAATTCACTGAAATTACCTCAGATCAGATCGCCGCGTAGTCTTCTTTGTTCAAGACTGAATAGATTCAATTCTTTTAGTCTGTCTGGATACGACATGCCTTTTAAATCCGGGATAATTCTGGTTGCTCTTCTTTGCACTCTTTCTAGAGCAGCAATATCCTTTTTGTAACGAGGTGACCAGAACTAATGCATCTTCTGTGTCACTGATGATAAATCTCCACTATCTTACTTGCAAGGAGTTTGAACTGATCACTAGT
The DNA here is from genome assembly GCF_902713425.1 of Acipenser ruthenus. Taxonomy (NCBI): domain Eukaryota; kingdom Metazoa; phylum Chordata; class Actinopteri; order Acipenseriformes; family Acipenseridae; genus Acipenser; species Acipenser ruthenus. The sequence goes on along the minus strand of NC_081193.1, from coordinate 71,796,882 downwards.
CTCTGATATTCTAAAATCTTTTTTGTATTGATGTATTAATGGCAATCTGTGGCAGGGCAAAATCCATGCTTCTGTAAATAGTGTGTGTGGGGGGCTGTAAGGTTGGCAGGGATGGGGTTAATTCTGTCCCTGCCAACAATCACAGGTGTGGCCATTCTCCAGTTAGGTAATTGAGTGCTAACTGGGGAGTGGCCACGTGTATAAAAAGAGAACCCCTTTGTGTGGGGAGAAGGAGTTAGGTGTGTGAAACTGGGTTGGTTGTAAACATAGTAGTGAAGGTGAATGCCCAGCCTACGCATTCTTATTTGTTTTGGTCCTCATGTCATGTTTATCGGTTTGCTCCTGTTGTGTTGTGTTTATTTTGTGAAGTAAATGTGTGCACCAGCGCGTCACTGCAGCTTCTCTAATTCCTTCCGGTAACGTCTTGGGCCACAGCGCTATCCTATCACACAACCATAAAAATATTTGTCTTGCTACCAAGTTATAAACGATTACACATTTAGTAAAAGGGCATGTGGTTATATTACCCATTCATGTCAATCCTACACAGCAATGAAAAGGTATAAGTGGCTGCCAGGAATTTGTTCAAATATAAATAAAAGTAAAAATAATATTACATCCCAGCATGTCTGCCAATGCAAAGTTAAAATTGTCGTTTGTAAACACGTTGTAGTTTAGGAATTGGCAACGCTAAACTCAAACTCGAAACAAAATTTTGTTTGGCCATTAAATGGTATTGAAAAAATAACCTGACTGGAATGGTAAAGACAATAATAATCTCTATTAGAATTTAATTGGTTTAACAGAGTTTTTTAAACCCTTGCTAGCTGTTACAAGATTAAATTAGATACAAATATAAATGACTTACTGTTTAAGAGCAGTATTTATGAATATGTGCTGTACAGTTATATCTTAAATCCAATATCCAAACCTCAATTCAAAATACATTTTTATGTTGGCTATGTTAATGAACCATACAAAGACATAGGATTTATTAGGAAAATGTAATATATCTTGGTTTATATTTTTATGTTTACATTACCATACAACAAGCATGACTGTCATTTCAAAAGGCCTGAGGTCTATTTTAGCCAGAAGTTAACATAGTTCAAAACCAATCACTGCAACTTTATATATATATATACAGTCATTCTGTGGTTTTCTTTGAAATCTTGGTGCTTTAACTTTGTGGTCATCTGGTATGGTTTTAGTACATTCTTCTTTTGAGTTTTCCGCAGGAATGTTTTAAAATTAAGGTATATAAAAAGTGGTATAATCAGTTATCCAAAACTATCAGCTATTAAGGCCTTTAACTTGTACAGAATTGTAGTACTGTATTTTGAACCCAAAACCATTTCAAAGCAAAATGTTTGGTTGCAATCTTTCTGTTTATTTTAAAGATTTGGGAATTCTATTCTGTGGTTAACCATTCGTTTAGAAGACCAACATGAAAGAATCTGCTCTGACTGATAAAGCAGTGCTAGATTCTCACCCCATCATTCCCAGCTGAGTGTGTTGGTAAGTTAATGCAAGGCTAAAAAATATGTTTTTAAATTAAAAAAAAAAAAAAAAAAAAGAAAAATGCTGGAAAGTTAGTTTTATACCTACAGATAAATGTAAAAGATTAATGTAACAGAATTATGTTTGCTGAAAGTAACGACAACACATTTTGTGTTGGCCGCCTTTTTTCTACATTTTCTACATTACATTTCTTACTCCTCACTCCTGCACAAATAATGTAAAATATGTGCAAGTGAGGCTTGTTTGGTTAGTAAGCAACACTCTTCAAAAACCCAGTGCATGATGGAACATTTTAAACTGCTCAAAATATTTCAGTCATTTAAGTGTGCAGTGTCCCACACGGTTTTAAAAGTAGTCTTTGTTTCATGGAACATTTCTGATCGCCGTAGTTCCATCTCATTGAAGGTTTCACCGTCTGGCTTATATAACCTCACTTTCAGTTTAGGACACATAACTCCCTCCAAGTACCAGACAGCAGAGTCTTCCTTGACAGGGCTCTATTGCTTCCAAAAGAAAAATTGTTCCGATATATTTCAAAAGGTTAATATTACCTTTTCATCGAACGTAGGAATCAAAATGTTGTTAAAACTAAAATATGTGGAAATAAGGGTGATTCTTGTTATCTTCACTGAAAAGTTAGCAGGCGGGTGACTGTTTGGCTTACAATGGCACGGAAGCTTGTATTCTTGGAATGTAAACAATGGCTGTCTCCTGATGAAGGTAGGCGGTCAGATAGCTAAACAATAGAAGATTCATGTAAACAGTCTCCAAGGAAGCATAATTTATTATAACACTGATATAATAACTTATTTGTTGTAATGTACAGTACTGTGCAAAAGTTTTAGGCAGGTGTGAAAAAATGCTGTAAAGTAAGAATGCTTTCAAAAATAGACATGTTAATAGATTATATTTATCAATTAACTAAATGCAAAGTGAGTGAACAGAAGAAAAATCTAAATCAAATCCATATTTGGTGTGACCACCCTTTGCCTTCAAAACAGCATCAATTCTTCTAGGTACACTTGCACAAAGTCAGGGATTTTGTAGGCATATAGTCAGGTGTATGATTAAACAATTATACCAAACAGGTGCTAATGATCATCAATTCAATATGTAGGTTGAAACACAATCATTAACTGAAACAGAAACAGCTGTGTAGGAGGAATAAAACTGGGTGAGGAACAGCCAAACTCAGCTAACAAGGTGAGGTTGCTGAAGACAGTTTACTGTCAAAAGTCATACACCATGGCAAGACTGAGCACAGCAACAAGACACAAGGTAGTTATACTGCATCAGCAAGGTCTCTCCCAGGCAGAAATTTCAAGGCAGACAGGGGTTTCCAGATGTGCTGTCCAAGCTCTTTTGAAGAAGCACAAAGAAACGGGCAACTTTGAGGACGTAGACGCAGTGGTCGGCCAAGGAAACTTACTGCAGCAGATGAAAGACACATCATGCTTACTTCCCTTCGCAATCGGAAGATGTCCAGCAGTGCCATCAGCTCAGAATTAGCAGAAAACAGTGGGACCCTGGTACACCCATCTACTGTCCGGAGAAGTCTGGTCATTAGTGGCCTTCATGGAAGACTTGCAGCCAAAAAGCCATACCTCCGACGTGGAAACAAGGCCAAGCGACTCAACTATGCACGAAAACACAGGAACTGGGGTGCAGAAAAATGGCAGCAGGTGCTCTGGACTATTTGGCTGTAGCAGAAGGCAGTTTGTTCGCCGAAGGTTGGAGAGCGGTACACGAATGAGTGTCTGCAGGCAACAGTGAAGCATGGTGGAGGTTCCTTGCAAGTTTTGGGCTGCATTTCTGCAAATGGAGTTGGGGATTTGGTCAGAATTAATGGTCTCCTCAATGCTGAGAAGTACAGGCAGATACTTATCCATCATGCAATACCATCAGGGAGGCATCTGATTGGCCCCAAATTTATTCTGCAGCATGACAACGACCCCAAACATACAGCGAAAGTCATTAAGAACTATCTTCAGCGTAAAGAAGAACAAGGAGTCCTGGAAGTGATGGTATGGCCCCCACAGAGCCCTGATCTCAACATCATCGAGTCTGTCTGGGATTACATGAAGAGAGAGAAGCAACTGAGGCTGCCTAAATCCACAGAAGAACTGTGGTTAGTTCTCCAAGATGTTTGGGCCAACCTACCTGCCAAGTTCCTTCAAAAACTGTGTGCAAGTGTACCTAGAAGAATTGATGCTGTTTTGAAGGCAAAGGGTGGTCACACCAAATATTGATTTGATGTAGATTTTTCTTCTGTTCACTCACTTTGCATTTTGTTAATTGATAAATATAAACTATTAACATGTCTATTTTTGAAAGCATTCTTACTTACATTCACACCGGCCTAAAACTTTTGCACAGTACTGTATGTATACATATATATATATATATATATATATATATATATATATATATATATATATATATATATATATATATATATATATACTGTATATATATAAAATCAGTGATTGGAAATCTTGGCCTGTGATTGGTTAAAACCTAATCACAGGAGGAAAAATACATTTAACTATTGCCCTAACACCACCAGTCAATAGTCTTGGTCTGTCATGTGATTGGGTCACATCACTGTCAGTCCCGCCCCTTTTGAAAGGAACGCCTTTCTGCCCTGCACTCTTCACAAGAGAAAATGGCTGAACACCGATTCTGTGCATTAACAGAAAATTTATTACGAAACATACTACAAAAGAAAGATGCTCCAAACAACTAAAATGGTGATTAAAACATCACTGTCACTGTTTTCTGACTTTTTGAAATTCAAACAAATTCAACTAGACAAAAACAAATATGATGGGCAGGATATAAACTGGATTATGCAGCAGTCTGCAAACCAGACGGAGAAAAACTTTCCTAACTATATGGTATGAACTTCAAAAACATTTTGAAGGTTATATTATTTTAAAGGTTATTTATAAGGTTTTATATTTATTTACCAATGCTGTATCAGCTTGTGACAGGCTGGCTCGCAGTGGTGAGGTGTGGTGACGTCACGGACCAGGAAGTAACTGAAACCAGACAGTGGATGGGCGGGTGAAGCTGAGTGCAATAGCACTCAGCGTGTTTAATAAACAAACAAAACAAAAGATTCAAACAAAAACAACAAAACAGAAACCAAAGTGAACGAGGGCCAAACGAATAAACAAATAAACAAGTAAGTGTCGTGCTGGATACTCCAGCACGTTTTAGCAATTGTTTTTAAATGTCCTTCTTTCTCTCCGCTCCCCGTACTCTCCTCTCTACACTCAACAACCACAGAACAGAAAGCTGCTGCTTCTTATACTCTGGCCGAGGGGTTAACTAGTTGTTAATTATCTTATTACCCCTCGGCCAGAATCTGCATGCGTCTGGTAAGGATGCATGACTGTCAGCTACTTAATCAGCAGCTGATCAGTCATGCATCCTCACGGGGGTTTTAAATATAATAAAAGATGCAGCGCTTTTATCCGCGCCACAAACAAAAATACAAATAATAATAATATGGGCGGGACACTCCGCCACACATGCCCCCCCTTGTACGCAGCACACATGGTCTTTTCGGCCACCTCCCCCCCTTATTCCCTAAAGTCCCGGCTAGCAGTCCCGGCCCAGGAACAGGGGAAGCAAGGTGTCTCCGGGGGCGGCCACGGCGGGATGTCCTCCTCCCACCCCAACAACTGTAGCGTCCTAGAGGACAACACACAGGCCGGCTCCTCTGGCCAGAAAAATTTTGGGGGTGGTCTCCAGACCTGCCCCCTCTTCTTCATGGCCGGCAGCTCCCCTCCGTGGGGCTCCGGCCACCCTTTCTCCTGCAGCGAAATTGCTGCAGGGGGAGCTGGTCTCCTGACCTCCCCCCCCTTTTCCATGGCTGGCATCTCCCCTTCATGGGGTTCCAGCCATAGTATTTCCTGCCGCGAAAGTGCGGCTGGGGGAGCTGGTCTCCTGACCTCCCCCCCCTTTTCCGTGGCCGGCAGCTCCCCTTCATGGGGTTCCAGCCATAGTATTTCCTGCCGCGAAAGTGCGGCTGGGGGAGCTGGTCTCCTGACCTCCCCCCCCTTTTCCGTGGCCGGCAGCTCCCCTTCATGGGGCTCCAGCCACAGTATTTCCTGCCGCATGGCAGGACTGGTAGCGATCCCAGGCAAAACAGGACCCTCGGGAGGTGACGGTAGCAGCTGCAGACCTTCGGCAGGCAACAGCAGCAGCAGCGGACCCTCGGGAGGCGACGGCAGCAGCAGCGGACCCTCGGGAAGCGACAGCAGCCGCAGCGGACCCTCGGGAGGCGACGGCAGCAGCAGCGGACCCTCGGGAGGCGACGGCAGCAGCAACAGCAGCGGACCCTCGGGAGGAAAACTCGGGAGGGGAGCCCCTGGCCATGGAGGCGACAGTGGGAGCTCCACTTCTCCCTCGTTCCCTGTAACTGGTGGCTCTCCAGGCGATGCGGAGCAACAGGCAGCCCCAGGCGATGCGGAGCAACAGGCAGCCCCAGGCGATGCGGAGCAACAGGCAGCCCCAGGCGATGCGAAGCAGGCATCCTTGGGCGGTGCGTAGCAGGCATCCTTGGGCGGTGCGTAGCAGGCATCCTTGGGCGGTGCGAAGCAGGCATCCTTTGGCGGTGCCTAGCAGGCATCCTTGGGCGGTGCGTAGCAGGCATCCTTGGGTGCTGTGTAGCAGGCATCCTTGGGCGGTGCGAAGCAGGCATCCTTCGGCAGTGCGAGGCAGGCATCCTTGGACAGTGCGAGGCAGGGCAGGAGCAGTCCTTCCCATGACGGTGGATGTGGAACCAGCAGGTGTTCACCCTCTACTGGTGGAGGTGGAAGGGGCAAGCAGTCCTCCCACGGCGGTTGAGGCGGAACCAGCAGGTATTCACCCTCTGCTGGTGGAGGTGGGAGGGGCAAGCAATCCTGGTACGGCGGTTGAGGCAGAACCAGCAGGAATTCACCCTCTGCTGGTGGAGGTGGGAGGGGCAAGTAGTCCTCCCACGGCGGTTGAGGCGGAACCAGCAGGCATTCACCCTCTGCTGGTGGAGCTGGGTGCGGTAAGCTGTCCTCCCACAGCGCTTGAGGTGGAACCAGCAGGCATTCACCCTCTGCTGGTGGAGGTGGCGGAGGCAGAGGCAGCTCCTGCTGCTCTGCTCCTAGCGGTGGAGGTGGCGGAGGCAGAGGCAGCTCCTGCTGCTCTGCTCCTGGTGCTGGAGACAGCGGCGAGGGCTCCTCACCCTCTGGCGTTGGAGATGGCAGCAATGGCTCCTCTCCCTCTGGCGTTGGAGACAGCAGCAATGGCTCCTCTCCCTCTGGCGTTGGAGACAGCAACAATGGCTCCCCCTCTCTGGGCGCTGGATGCACGGGCTCCCCCCCTCTGGGCACTGGATGCACAGGCTCCCCCCCTCTGGGTGCTGGATACACGGGCTCCCCCCCTCTGGGCGCTGGATGCACGGGCTCCCCCCTTCTGGGCGCTGGGTGCTCACTCTCCCCCTTCTGGGCGCTGGGTGCTCGCTTTCCCCCCTTCTGGGCGCTGGGTGCTCGCGCTCCCCCTTCTGGGCACTGGGTGCTCGTGCTCCCCCCTTCTGGGCGCTGGGTGCTCGCTCTCCCCCCTTCTGGGCGCTGGGTGCTCGCTCTCCCCCCTTCTGGGCGCTGGGTGCTCGCTGTCCCCCCTTCTGGGCGCTAGGTGCTTGCGCTCCCCCCTTCTGGGCGCTGGGTGCTCGTGCTCCCCCCTTCTGGGCACTGGGTGCTCGCGCTCCACCTCTTCGTATTGCGTGGGGCATATGGCCACCTTGTGCCCATATGCCCTACAGCCAGGGCACACCTCCGCCACGAGGTTTACCATGTACACCTCCCAGCCATCCTCCTGCTGTGGCTGCGGTTGCATTGTTTGGTTTTTTTTTCTCTTCTCCAAAACACACACACAAAAAAAACGTCCTTTTCCTTCCTCGTCCGACTGTTGGAGGCGTTGTTTTGTCCCACGCAGGACACCATATGTGACAGGCTGGCTCGCAGTGGTGAGGTGTGGTGACGTCACGGACCATGGAAGTAACTGAAACCAAACAGTGGATGGGCGGGTGAAGCTGAGTGCAATAGCACTCAGCGTGTTTAATAAACAAACAAAACAAAAGATTCAAACAAAAACAACAAAACAGAAACCAAAGTGCACGAGGGCCAAACGAATAAACAAACAAACAAGTAAGTGTCATGCTGGATACTCCAGCACGTTTTAGCAATTGTTATTAAATCATCTCAAAATAGACAGTATAAGTTTGGGGGCCATACTAGCTGCCAACATATTGAAGTCTAAACTGTTGGTGTTATACTGCCTTATATATGTGTTATCTTCAAATAAAATAACACAGAGACCTTTTTTTCTCAAATTTGAAATTTGAAATTTGAGAAAAAAAAATTTTGTTTAAATGTGTTTGGTGTCTATTACGAAAAAAAAAAAAAAATATATATATATATATATATATATATATATATATATATATATATATTAGGGCTGCTCCAATTAATTGAATAATCAGACCGATTAATCAACTAAATAGTTTTTTTTTTTACAGTTTAATCGTGCAGAATTTTATTTTTGTATATAAAATAAGTCAACCAATAGAAGATCTGCATTTTCTCTGTGGGAGTCGAATCATAAGTGAGCGGAGGTGGGACATAAACAGTTGAAGGTCTTTAGTAGGTTTAATCAATGGGAGCGTCAAAGATCTGCCCCTTGTTATACAAGTGTCCAATCATGAGTGAGCAGAGGCGGGACATAATTGGGAGTTTAACCAATGGGAGCATCAAAAATCTGCCCTGGTTTTACAGCTGTTCAATCATTACTGAGCAGACGGGACATAAATATGCTAGGGTAGGGTGTAAGAATAGCTGAATTTCGTGCAGTATTATAGAGACCGTTATTGAGATATATATTGAGAACTTCGAAGTAATATTTCAAATTACTTTTTACATATAAAAAAAAATGTCATAAGACAACGGAGACATTGTTGTCTATTTGGTTACAAATCAATTTTCAAGAAGAACTTTCTCAGAAAAAATGGACATATACACCACAAATACCTGAACTGACACAGGAAGGGAAGGAACATACTCGCTGCTTCCAAAATCGAAATTATAAAAGGTGTCTGTGGCTTAACGGTAGCTGTCAATTAAAACATGAATCCTGATGGAACTGTATTTTGTTCAGTACAGAAAAGGTGATATGGAACAGCACTGGCTACAGCAATCTAGGATGTCTAATGAAGTCAGCACAAAAACATGAGCGTTACCAAAGTCACTTGCGAGAAACTGTTACACTGAAAACTTTTGGACAAACCCGGATTTACGTTCAAATGGATAAGCAGAAGCATAGGGATACAATACCTCACAATGAGCAAGCAAGAACTAGCTTTCAGAGGGCACGATGAAGGCATCAATTACTCAAATAGAGGTAATTATGTGGAATTACTTTCTCTGATTTCTGACTATGATAGCATGTTAAGCAATCAATGTCAATAGCCACAGTATTCTCAGGTATCTGTAACACGATTTCGAACAGCTTAATCTCTTCGGTGCCTCTGGTTCGGCTAGATGCAGATACTGATTAATCAACTAATGTCCATAAATTAACCAATCAAAAATTGTAATCCATTGACAGCCCTAATATACAGTGCCTTGCAAAAGTATTCAGACCCCTGACCAATTCTCTCATATTACTGAATTACAAATGGTACATTGAAATTTCATTCTGTTTGATATTTTATTTTAAAACACTGAAACTCAAAATCAATTATTGTAAGGTGACATTGGTTTTATGTTGGGAAATATTTTTAAGAAAAATAAAAAACTGAAATATCTTGCTTGCATAAGTATTCAACCCCTGTGCTGTGGAAGCTCCTAGTTTACACCGATGAAAGAAATTGCCCTAACGAGGACACAATTACCTTACCATTGGCCTCCACCTGTGAACCATTAAAGTTGCTGTCACATTTTCTGGATAAAAACCCCACTGTTGAAGGATCATTGGTCAGGCTGTGAATCTGAAGGAAAATGAAGACCAAAGAGCATTCTACAGAAGTTAGAGATAAAGTAATACAAATGCATAGATTAGGGAAAGGGTACAAAATAATATCCAAGTGTTTGGATATCCCAGTGAGCACAGTTGGATCAATAATCAGGAAGTGGAAGCTGCATCACACCACCCAGGCACTGCCAAGAAAAGGCCATCCCTCAAAACTCAGCGCTCAAACAAGAAGGAGACTTGTGAGAGAAGCCACAGAGAGGCCAACAATCACTTTGAAGGAGCTACAGAGTTCAGTGGCTGGGAGTGGAGTAATGGTGCACCAGTCAACCATATCAAGAGCTCTGCATAACACTGGCCTATATGGGATGGTGGCAAGAAAGAAGCCGTGGTCAGATGAGATCAAGATAGAGCTTTTTGGCCAAAACTCAAAGAGCTATGTGTGGCGCAAACCTAACACTGCCCATGCCTCAAGACACATCATCCCTACAGTGAAGTATGGTGGTGGCAGCATCATGCTGTGGGGATGCTTCTCATCAGCAGGGACTGGGCATCTTGTTAAAATTGAAGGAAGAATGGATGGAGCAAAATACAGGGAAATACTGCAAGAGAACCTGCTTCAGTCCGCTAAAAAACTGAAGCTTGGGAGGAAATTCACCTTTCAGCAGGACAATGATCCCAAGCACAATGCCAAAGCAACATTGGAGTGGCTCAAGAACAAAAAGGTGAATGTCCTGCAGTGGGAATCTGTGGCACTATTTGAAAATTGCGGTCCACAAGCGTCGTCCAACCAACCTGAACAACCTGGAGCAAATCTGCCAAGAAGAATGGGCCAAAATCACTCCGACACTGTGTGCAAAGCTGGTACATACTTACCCCATAAGACTTAAAGCTGTTATTGCAGCGAAAGGTGGCTCTGCCAAATATTAATGTGTGGGGGTTGGATACTTATGCAAGCAAGATATTTCAGTTTTTTATTTTTCTTAAAAATATTTCCCAACATAAAACCAATGTCACCTTACAATAATTGATTTTGAGTTTCAGTGTTTTAAAATAAAATATCAAACAGAACGAAATTTCAATGTACCATTTGTAATTCAGTAATATGAGAGAATTGGTCAGGGATCTGAATACTTTTGCAAGGTACTGTATATATATATACAGTATATAGTGGTTCATCTCTGTTGATTGCCCCTTTTTAAATCTCTGTAGTGTGAATAAAGTTGGTTTGGGGAAAAATTGACATGTCCCCCAATCCCTCTGAGGCAATGTAAGCGCCACAACATTGTTGCTATAGGAACGCAAGCTCAGTCACGGATAACGCATCAGATGACACTTGTCCTTCAAATCCCAAATGCCAGTATGCAATATAAACAAATAAGCCATTTAATCAACTTGATTTTATTTTTATCATACGCATGCTTGACATAAAAGTGTTAGGCACATTGTGTTTTTATAACAAAGCACAGTGCAGACTTGAAAACAAGAGGTATGTTTTTTATGATCTGATACAACAATATAGATTCAGTGCTGGCGCGGGTGGCATGGTTGCTTGTGAATCTTATCAGTAGATTGCAGTCCTACCCTATTTAAACAAGGTCCATTAAGAAAAGGAGAAGGAAGTGGTGAACTTATTATACAGTTAGGCTGTTGATTATAATGTACTCACAACAGGGCTGACAATAACAATGTATTATCATTCCTAAACATTCACAGAAAGAAGTAGCTCTCTTTAACAAAATGTGTCAGTGATACAGTATTAGTCTCAGTAGATGGTTGGCATGTATGTGTGAGTGTCTAATGTGTATATTTATATTGATACCCTGTTGTTTCAGCTACCCAATCAATCATATATCTGTATTCCTGTTACTAGTTTATTAATTACCTAACTTTAAATGACAATTATTATTTTAAGAAAAACAACAATGATTACCAAAATATGTTGTATAGAAAAATCTTAAAACCCATTCACCCATTCGTTTTATCACAGCTTGAATTTTGCACAGGTCTGGAACATACTGTTCTCAACAGATCGATTTCAACAGCTCAATCCTTGAAGAATCTTCTTTTTGCCAAGCAACCTCTTCAACTTGATCCAGCAATGCTAGATTGGATACAGAACTTTAACAATCAAAATCAACATTTACTGCATGCTACTCAAATGAATCATATTGAAATTAATAGAGGGTGCTAGTAGTTATAGGCACTGGCACTTTTTCATTTAATAATATTAGTGTTTATGAAATGTACTGGAATTATAGCACTGGAGACTAAAAACTTGACAGAAAGCACTGATAGCTTCCCTACAATGCCCTGCCATAGTTTCTCAGTCTTTAGCTGTAGAGACCCCTAAATCAGAGGACAAGGAGGCAAGTCAATCTTTAGGCCCATCCAATTCTTGGCATTCATGAGTGATTTTTTATCTGTACCAAAACTGATCAAACTGGTGGTCTAATCCACTGAGCCACCCAACTACCAAGCAGAGATTCACAGCTCTTGTGTGTTTTGGTCATTTTACAAAGCTGGTAAAGTGCCCTGGAGGGACCACCCTTTCTCTTTTGCTGAGGGAGCAGTTCTGTTTTCTTTGTTTTCTGCTTTTGAGACTGACAGCAAATATTCCCAGGGCTAATTGTGTGGAATTGTGTGTTTTATCAAGAGGACTGTTATCCAGACTGCTTTGTTGAGACAGCATGCTGTAGATTACCAGAAAGATTTGAACCCACTGTGATCAACTTAGAATTCTAGCTGATTCCTTTACTGAGATGTAGATCCCTGAACTGTAGGCATGCTTTTACTTCATGTGAATCCTTGTGAATCCTTTGAAGCATCCTTTAAAGTCAGTGACAGTGGAAGCACATACTTACTAATGCATTTGCATGTAATTGATGCCAAACCAAAAACAATATATTGACAGATACATTTGTGTAATGTTAGACTGCTATTATTATTATTATTATTATTATTATTATTATTATTATTATTATTATTATTATTACTACTACTACTACGACTAATAATAATAGGCTATAGAAATACAATGTTATACAAACATGTAACTACAATATTTTATAACATGACATGAAGCTTGGCCTTCGGTCTGTGTCATTAAAATGTTATTGTGATAAACTGTTATTCCTGGTTAATAATAATCTTTATATAGCGCCTTTCATAGTGGACCACCATCACAAAGCGCTTTACAAAATTAAAGACTACGGTGTGCAAACTATGCATCAGCTGCAGAGTCACTTACAATAACGTCTCACCTGAAAGACGGAACACAAGGAGATTAAGTGACTTGCTCAGGGTCACACAACAATTCAGTGGCTGAGTTGGGATTTGAACCAGGGACCTGCTGGTTACAAGCCTGTTTCTTTAACCAGTGGACCACACAGCCTCCTCAAAAACAGTCAAAACCTTCTAACACAGGTTATATTATATTATTGGTTAGTTAAATGAAAGTGACAAAATGTTTCAGAGTTGATATGTGTAAATATTAATATACAGTACTGTGCAAAAGTTTTAGGCAGGTGTGAAAAAATGCTGTAAAGTAAGAATGCTTTCAAAAATAGACATGTTAATAGATTATATTTATCAATTAACTAAATGCAAAGTGAGTGAACAGAAGAAAAATCTACATCAAATCAGTATTTGGTGTGACCACCCTTTGCCTTCAAAACAGCATCAATTCTTCTAGGTACACTTGCACACAGTTTTTGAAGGAACTTGGCAGGTAGGTTGGCCCAAACATCTTGGAGAACTAACCACAGTTCTTCTGTGGATTTAGGCAGCCTCAGTTGCTTCTCTCTCTTCATGTAATCCCAGACAGACTCGATGATGTTGAGATCAGGGCTCTGTGGGGGCCATACCATCACTTCCAGGACTCCTTGTTCTTCTTTACGCTGAAGATAGTTCTCAATGACACTCGCTGTATGTTTGGGGTCGTTGTCATGCTGCAGAATAAATTTGGGGCCAATCAGATGCCTCCCTGATGGTATTGCATGATGGATAAGTATCTGCCTGTACTTCTCAGCATTGAGGAGACCATTAATTCTGACCAAATCCCCAACTCCATTTGCAGAAATGCATCCCAAAACTTGCAAGGAACCTCCACCATGCTTCACTGTTGCCTGCAGACACTCATTCGTGTACCGCTCTCCAACCTTCGGCGAACAAACTGCCTTCTGCTACAGCCAAATATTTCAAATTTTGACTCATCAGTCCAGAGCACCTGCTGCCATTTTTCTGCACCCCAGTTCCTGTGTTTTCGTGCATAGTTGAGTCGCTTGGCCTTGTTTCCACGTCAGAGGTATGGCTTTTTGGCTGCAAGTCTTCCATGAAGGCCACTTCTGACCAGACTTCTCCAGACAGTAGATGGGTGTACCAGGGTCCCACTGTTTTCTGCCAATTCTGAGCTGTTGGCACTGCTGGACATCTTCTGATTGCGAAGGGAAGTAAGCATGATGTGTCTTTCATCTGCTGCAGTAAGTTTCCTTGGCCGACCACTGCGTCTACGGTCCTCAACGTTGCCAGTTTCTTTGTGCTTCTTCAAAAGAGCTTGGACAGCACATCTGGAAACCCCTGTCTGCCTTGAAATTTCTGCCTGGGAGAGACCTTGCTGATGCAGTATAACTACCTTGTGTCTTGTTGCTGTGCTCAGTCTTGCCATGGTGTATGACTTTTGACAGTAAACTGTCTTCAGCAACCTCACCTTGTTAGCTGAGTTTGGCTGTTCCTCACCCAGTTTTATTCCTCCTACACAGCTGTTTCTGTTTCAGTTAATGATTGTGTTTCAACCTACATATTGAATTGATGGTCATTAGCACCTGTTTGGTATAATTGTTTAATCATACACCTGACTATATGCCTACAAAATCCCTGACTTTGTGCAAGTGTACCTAGAAGAATTGATGCTGTTTTGAAGGCAAAGAGTGGTCACACCAAATATGAATTTGATTTAGATTTTTCTTCTGTTCACTCACTTTGCATTTAGTTAATTGATAAATATAATCCATTAACATGTCTATTTTTGAAAGCATTCTTACTTTACAGCATTTTTTCACACCTGCCTAAAACTTTTGCACAGTACTGTATATATATATATATATATATATATATATATATATATATATATATATATATATATATATATATATATATATATATAAGCAATAAGACCTGACACAGAGGGCATTACCAGGCATTATCAACGGTCGTATAATGTCTGGTAATGCCCAATGTGGAGGGTCTTATTGCTTATATACTTCAATGTTACAGCACAATTATGTATAATTTTTTTTTATTGATTTTAACTGAATTTATTTAGGTTTGCCTTTTTTTAACGTATCCTTCCACATAAACACTCTAAAATGAACGTTCTATAATATAGTCCTCCATAACAACGATCTTCTCTACAAAATGTGTCCAAAACAGCTTTTTAAAACTGTATACTTTTATTTGAATAAACTGATAACAAAAGATTGTGAAAAATATGTATTATTATTATTATTATTATTATTATTAGTGCGCAGTTTTTAAAACATGCTTCCGTGAAAACAAACTTAGGACAAAGATCAGAAGTCTCTTTTCCTTGACAATTGATTTGAATATTTCCAGATATCGAGCCGTTATTAACAATACTTCTGGGAAGGATGCCTTGTTGGACAGCAGAAGCACTGTGAGTGTGACCTTGTGACCTTCGGAAGAGCTTCATGAAGATGGCGAATGAATGTGGAGTGTTCGTATTTAAAATATTAGAAGACTTTTCTTTTGTCAGGTCTGATCCAGTAATGACTGGGCGATGTATGCTCTCATCTTTACACTCTCTCCTGAGCTGTTTTGTTGTCGAGGTAAAGACATTTTTGGCAGATGTAGATTTGGAGTTTTGTATATTTATTTGTTTGCAGTACAGAGGTCTGTGTATCCCGGCTCTCAAAGAAATATAACTTGATATACCGGACTGTTGGCCCTCTTTATTTTTGACGGTTGCAAACAATTCTCTTTATTCCCTTTAACCAGTCTCGAAAAAC
This sequence comes from Acipenser ruthenus, assembly GCF_902713425.1. NCBI lineage: Eukaryota > Metazoa > Chordata > Actinopteri > Acipenseriformes > Acipenseridae > Acipenser > Acipenser ruthenus. Next base: position 71,781,328 of record NC_081193.1, on the reverse strand, counting down.
ATTAATTGCCCAAGCTGTTTGTTTTCTGGCATTTTTTTCAGTTATTTCTGTTTCAATTAAACCAAGTCGCTCTTGGGTAATGCTCCCATGTCTAGCACTAGTAGCAGCACTGATGGTAGGTTTTTCAGTTTGTCCGACAGTACTTCTCACTGTATTAATTATAGCAACTGTAGCCATGTCAGAGGTGCTCGTATTTTCCGGGATGTTTTGATTTAGCCATTGCTCAATTGACATCTTATTAAAAAGGTTGAAATTGACTTTAAACGGCATTTTGTTAATAGTTGATGGAGTGATCTTGCTTGATTTGTTTTTGTGATGCAGTTACAAAGATTCTAAGGGCATATACCAGGGATTATATCCCTCTAGCTCAACCGTATTTAGAATGTGTGGAATCTTTCCATTGAAGTGTGTGTATGTATATTACAAGGACCCAATTAAAAACTTACTTTATCAGATTAGAATGACAAATTAGCCTGAAAAGGGTTAACTAAATGTCTCTTCCAGGAATCCTATTCCCCGTATAAAATAACAGCATTAGCTAAAGAAAATCCCAGATTAAGCTAACAGGTAGAAGCGTGGTGGAGCCCTGGGAGATTCTGTTGGGAGTGGGGAGATTGGGAGATTCATCCCAGCAGGAGGCTAATACTCATCATCCCAAGCAGCAGCTGAGTCCCACTTGACTGACAGGCAGCCAGGAGCTGAAAGAGTCGCTCAAATATCCCACAACTACTGGCATGCAGAGATTTATTGCGGGATAATTAGCTGGGAGTATTAAGGGCAGCAGGAAAGAGCCACATTTAATGTTTAACAAACAATAAGAGGGATAAAGTTGTCAAAACTGATATTTAAAACACCTCACATTTTGAAAAAAGTTGGAGAAAACATCTTCATTGTACACAACCCCCACCCCCTCCCCCGCTTTTGTCTTTGCTTGTTTGTATTAAATAATTGTATTATTTTAATATCCCTTAATTGTTAATGGGGAAGGGTTATTTTCAGTAATTAACCTTATATCAAAAACAAAGTGTCTGATTTATCTATGTCTTTAGATCAGAATGGAAAAGCATTTTTTGAGAAAGGAAAAGCCAATTGTTAATATTGCAGAACTGGTAACAAACCCCTTAGTCTAACCCCCAACTTCAAACTTCTAAAATAAACCTCTGAGCTGTTTGTTACTAGTTTTGTAATATTAAGAGTTAGAACAAATCAGGGACAAAGTGCCTCCATAGAAGGCGAAGAGCACATACATACTATACAGTATGAATGCCTACTATGGGACTTCCTGGAAAAGAAGATCACATAGAAGTCATCATGAGCACACCAAGAAAGGTTGTCCTTTACAGCAGAGACAGATACTGATAGCTGGCTTACTTATAGCAGCCGCTGTGTGGTGACCAATTCTAAAGGCCTGGGATTGCTTATAATTTATTAAGGAACTCTTTAGAAATACTCTTTATGAGAACAAGATGGACAATTAGCAGGTCATTGTGCTTTCATCCTATTTATTTTTTGGCAGCAACCATTTAAAATAATGGCAGCTGATTCAAATGTATTTAAATGAGATACCGTATGAATGTGAGTAGCTTATAGTTTTTAGTTATTTTGATGAATGACTTCCACTGGAATGTGGTTTTCTATTGAAATTAATTTGATGTGTGGTCATTATTTTAAAATGTTATCTTTTTTGTGATTATTAGTTGGAATGAGCAATGGATAAATATGTATTTCCCCACTCTGTTTGCTGTGATCTAATTGAATGAATTTTGCGATAATCAAGTAACTGTCTTATTCATAACAGACCATAGAAATGAGTTAAAACCATTTGCGTTTTTCAATTTTTCAATTATTTAATCTTTGGAAGAGAAGATAAAGGCTTGACTGATAACCCAGCATAAGGTTTGTAAATGTCAACACATTTACTTTTCACACATATCTACATGTCAACACATGTAGGGAAAGGTACGTCCTTGATGCATGTTAAAAATGACCTTGTTTTACTGTACCTACAAGTGTGAAAAAAGAATGTGCTGATACCTAGAAAACTTAACCTGAACAGTTTTTTTTTTTTTTAGAAAAAACAGTACTTGCTACAGAACTACAGACTTGTATTAATTAATGTTTAAAGAAAAAGCAATGATAAAAGTTTTTATGTGAGTGCAATGTTCCTGTCCCATTTTTTTAAACCTTAATTTGAATAATTTAAAATGTAAAAATATGCTTTATTTGTCTGACTGAGAGACCTCTATTTAAACATAAACGTGGCACAATGTGAGGTTAAACATTAAAATGTCCTCTGAAGACAGGTCTAGGGGTGAGCAGTGAAACAGGAGCTTTGGGAACAACCCCATTAACCCAAGACAAAAATCAAGACAATCACATCAACAAAAAGAAGTTAGCTTTGTTAGAAAAGTCAAGGGGGCTTGGAAATGCACTGTATTTACTGACTGTACTGTATCTTGCTTCAGATTCTAAATGTGCATTGTGGAGATAAAATGGAGCTGCTTCTTCCATGCCAGGTGGCTGTGACTCTCTGGATAATGGATGCAGACTGAAACGAGATGAAGGTAGAGGTCATTAACATCTCCAACCTCCACCACACTGACACACACTGTAAGGGCTCTTACAGCCACACTGGATGGCTAGGCAGGTGCTTCTGAATACTAAGCAAAATAAATAAGATGCAGAATGGGTTGCACAAAGCCGACTGCTTGCAATATTGATTTATTGGGCCAGCTGATGGTACCATGGGCCCTCTTCTATTCATTTGCACAAGTTACATCTTTCTCCAAACTGAATTGTCTTTGATTCAAAACAGTTTTTTCCATGAAATTGAATCCAGCTTATGCACAGCTGTGTGGCTGCTCATCCTCCATTACCCACTGAGACTGGCTTTAGTGTTGTGTAAATGGAAAGACAAGTACAGTACTGTGAACATGATTTTTGATCATCCCTGTTTAAATATGTCATACGTCAATCAAGGGCTCCAAAGAACATCGTAAATATCAAATGTATCTTACCTATATAATCAGTCTTGAGGTTTATTCTACCAAAATGAGATGATTTAACCATTTTGTAGCTAACATACTGCACCTTTGAGAAATGAGATGTGATACATGCCAGTGTAGTTCACAACCTTTCCCTGAATTGAGAAAATACGTTTCTCAAAAATGTAATATATGTTTTTAAAAATGTATTTCTATTTACAAATACTTACACAATAGATATGCTGTAATGTCCTGTTAAAGCATACAGATCATTGGACACTGTTTCTCAAAGGTTTTTTTATTTTTTTATTTCAGGGTGTATTTTTTTGTGTGTTGTTGTTGTTGGTTTTCAATAAAAATGGATTTGATAGTCCAACAGTGAATAGTCAGAACTGATACAGAATCCGCAGTTATTCTAGAAGTCAGCTACATGTCCTTCATGCATGAAGATAGAGTAGAACAAGATGCTTATGTAACCTTCATCAGAGTAGAACCTTGATCCGTTTATATTCAAATGATAACAGTATGGCCTGCACCTTCTCCAATCTGCCACAGAAAGCCCAAAACTGTATACCAAGTATAAGCCAAAAAAACAAACAAGAAATGTAAGAAACAACTTGGTGGAACAGGAAAGAATACATTTATAATAGGCTATAAAGAGTTTCTAACGTACTCTAGGGACAAATACATATTTATAGATGACTGAAAATATGTTTTTCTTTGAACTGTACATTTAAGAGATGATATGTATTTTTCTAGATTTATATGTGTATAAAATACACTCCTTTGCCATGAGTGGGCTTTCTGGTGGCTCTGACCTTGAGTGGGTGAAACATCTTTCATATAACCTAGACGATATTTTGTATATAGATAAATGAGAATTACTCAAAACAGTATAGCTCATTTTAATGTGACATCATTTCCATCTGATACAAAGACATTTGTATTAGCTATATCACATCATTATTTCATTATATATATGTTATATATGTTTTTTAGAGTGTGTATTTATTTATAATCTTCTGAAAGCCAAAATGTATTCACATGCCATGTTTGAAAGCTATACAACATAAAACATAAAATGTGTAACATTCTGGTACACTTGAAAACATACAAATTACTAATTTGCTTGTTTACTCAAAATTCTTTTTAAATTGAGTAATACAAAAAAAAACTAACTAACACTTATTGGGCCTCATTTACGAAAGGGCGCTAAACTTTATGGTGCACCATAATTGCCATTAATGTGCACGTTAATGATTTCCGTATTTGCAATTATATTCATTATCGCGGGCGATACTTGGCATATTATGGTGCGCACTAAATTTAGAGCTTCACACTATGGTAATCAGAATGAATATGTGATTTTTTTGTGGTAATGCATGCTGATGTATTTAAATGAGCATCCAGCTCAGAATAATGAGATGAGCTGTATCCCCGTGGTATTCACTAAAGGACGTTAATTCTAGTGCGTGCATTAAAGTGATCATTTATTAGTGCTATGGAGACCAGGCTTTAACCACTGATAGGTGCGCTATTTAAACCTCTTTTTCTGGCCTGAAAACTAGTGATGTGCAGTTCGATTCTTTTTACTGACATGATTTGTTTGATTCATTCAGTTTAGTGCAACGTTTCCCAAAGTGGGGGTCGCGGCAAGGTTTCTGATAGGTCACCAAACAATCTAAAAAATATGAAAAAAATGTAGTGCGCACTGTTAAGATTTAGTTTCACTATACAACTTCTTATGCTTATATTAAAAATAAATATAATTTACTACACCAGTCTTCTGCTTTAAATATGAACCACAAAAAGAAAGTATACAGTGACATTTTATGTGCGGTTACTTGGGATTGTTGGTAACACTTTATTTTAAGCACTACATATTAGGCATTTATTATGTACTTAGTTGTGACTAATTAGCACATAATACATCATGTATAGCCTCCTAATAAGGGTTTGTTAGGTACTTATGCTTATTCTCAAACATGTCTTACTAACTGGTTACTGGACATTAATAAAGGATTTGCATGCCTTATACTGAAGTGAAGACTGTTCTTAGCTATATTAGGTCCTACTAGCTGCTTGTATATGATTAATACCTTGGTAATAAAGCAGCAAAACAAAGTGGACCGTGCATGGATAACACTCTATCCCAGAGTTGGACTTTGTTTCCAATAAAGGACTTATTAGGAGATTATTGGTCACTAGTAAAGAGTTTTGCAGGCCCTATTCTGTAGTGAAGGTTTAATTTCCATTAATTAAGAGCTTATTAGAAGCATATAGTTCATTAATAAAGGGTTTTGCAGCCCCTACTCTGAAGTAAAGGCTGGTTTTACATTACTTATGAACTTATAAGCAGCATATAAGTCATCAATACAGTCTGCTCTAACAAATAATGCACAAAAAGCAATTATCACCAGGGCATCTTTAATCAGTTGTGCAACCTGTACACTGAAGTGAAGACTCCACCCCATGAAGCTCTTACTCACATTAATGAACCTGACAAAAAAAAAAATAATAATAATAAGTTGAAGTAAAAAAGAAACAGACAAAATCCTTTTAATTAGGAATTTATTTGGGGTTTTTTAAAGAACTGTTAAAACTTGTAACACATTGCTATATAATTATTTTCCCAGTAAAACATCTTAAATTGGAAATATTTTTTCCAAAAAAGGTCAGATACATTCTGCATTCCTAAACAGATACAGCACCAACTGGTGCAATGTAATGTACCATTTTTTTTTTCCTAAGGCCATCAGTAATCTCTTGTAAACTTTAAAAACGGGTTGTATAAGTAAAAAAAAAACTTAATTTTTTTCTTTTTCCACTCCAAGCAAAAAAAAAAAAAATATCTCTATTAGTCATCAGTTATTACGGTTCACCAATATGGAACATGCAGTTAACAGATTCCCGCATCAAGCCACAATTACAAAGATGCAATAAAAAAATAAAAACATAAATAACTTATATTTAATGAAACGGCAAGAATATACATTTACACATCTTAATTTTCATGACATGTGCACAGTTTTTGCCAATATTTTTAAATATACTTAAAGTAAAAATAATTCATTTATGTTTGTGTGTATAACGTACTAAATATTTTAAAAAATGTACATCAACAAAATAACTTTTCATAATAAAGATAAACTTGAACAAATGTTACAGTGCCTGTTGGTACCAAGTATTGCAGTGTGACCCAGATTCATTTTAAAACTGTGCCACCCTGCCTCCACACTCCCTTCTCAGATCACCGCCATTCTTCTGTGCCGTCAGCCAGCGTTGCCAGATGTGAAATGTGGAAATAACGTATTAGACCCTCAAAATGATTGTACACTGTAAAACTTTAAGAATATATGTGTTATTTTTCCATCCTGAATATGTGACATCATATTACCTGATAAACTGCATCACAAGCACTGAAATGAACAAAAAAAAGTCATTTTGTTTAACTATTTGTTCTATTGCAACTTCCCTTACATGTTTGAATTAAAAAAAACGACATATAACACACACGTAATCTTGTGGTAACGTCTGCCTAGTACAGTTAACATAACGAGAAGCTATTAGATGCTATTATAATATAGAAACGTTAACCAACATTTCTAATAGTTTTATCCTGATTTCACTTCAATGTTCCAGCAGGGGAAGCTGATTGGCTGTTGGCAATCGTTTTCTAAATTATACTATAACTGTATAATTTTACTCACCAATATTAAATTCTGTCGAACTCCACTTCGGAATCGCTGTCCTCAACAGCTTGTGAAGGTCCTGGTACAGATGAAGGCCTGGCGGTATCTTTTTTTGTCTGTATAAATTTGAGGAAGTAATGGAGCGCAACATATTGTCAGTTGGCTTGAATTTAACGCATCCACCAGAAAGGTTGACACACTGGGAAGTGAGCAGCAGACCGTTGATGGTGTCTGCGATGAGCCTGTTGCGTGGCTTTGTTTTAATTAGATTAACTTGTGAAAATACCTGTTCGCAAGAAGCATTTGAGTGAGGGAAAACGAGAATGTCAAGGGCATTCAGTCACTGTCTCAGAGAAGGAGATACATGTATCCTACCTGGTTACAATGCATATTGCAAAAAAAAAAAAATGCACAAAGGACTGCTGTTGGTATGTTTGCAATGCTTGATGTTGAATTGAAAATTAAAACTGGTATTCAATATGTTGCAACACAATTTTAAATTCATATTGTAACGTGGAGGTAAAGGAAGCAATCCAGGCAAGTATTCTGGTCTCAAATGCATGGTTTATTTTACAAGAACGAGCAGTTCAATAAAATAAATGCATTTAAAGTGGCTTCTGTCAGCCGAGGCAAGTGGGGCACGGCCTCACCAATAATTCCCAAAGACTAAAAAAAAAAAACAACATTTTGCATATTCTTATTGTTTAATTGAGAAATATAAACACATTTAAGAATATTAAATACATTCTTATTTGAAAAGAAATAGGTAGTGCTGCCGCACAGCCGCGTGAGGCACAAACCTTGGTATACAATTAAAATAAAATATTACATTTTAATAATAAAAAAAAAATCCTTAAGGAGAAAACTTTAGAGTATTAACTATTTATTTAAAGTATGTAACTCAGCTTTAACTGCAGCCTATTTAATAACCTGCAATTTACACACACACACACACACACACACAATAACAGCTATAGTGTATGAAATTAAGAACAGTCGATTTCTTACTTTCCTTTTTATACAGGATTATACAGAGAGGATCGCACATATAGCAATAGTAATATGTGTTATCTATTCTACCCGTTGCAATTAAGTACATAAAGTTGTTTTTGTGTCTGTCGCGGGAGCAAGCGAGACTTCCAGGGTCCGATACATTTCTAACTACCCTGTATTCATATTGTAACGGCGTTGCAGCCGCAACACAAGCGAATATGGACTTAATAATGGACTGGGGACGGGGCTGGGAATTTGCTGTGTTGGTGTGATGTCGCTCTCCCTCTTTCTTTACTGTCAGTTTGTGTGTGTCTGTGTGTGAATGCGAGGGGATACCATGGGCCAATGGGTGATGAGTGGTCGGAGTCAGCGTCCATCAAAAGGAGATCTTCGTGCCAATTGAGGAAAGTTGAGTTAGGAGAGAGTGAGAGAGAAAGAGATAAAAGAGCGCGAAAAGATCCATTGACACAAAAAGTAGTTTTCACTGCTTTAACTGCACACCTATGTTTAGTTGGATTCACACAATCCCTGTCATTAAAAGCTGTAGCTACTCATGTGTATAATACAGCATACCCTGCTAAAGCTCACAGGGAATTATATTAAAATTCCCACACAGAGGACAGGTTTACAGGACGTGAATGTGGGCTTTTACCAGATTACTGCTTTCCCCAATGTGATTGGTGCTATTGATTGTACTCACATAGCACTGTCACCCCGATCCATGGAGCCTGCTCTGCAGGGTGACAATGCAGACAAGGAAGAGAATTGAGGCTACGTCTCATCAATCAATATTTCTCGAGTAAGCAGAACAAAAAGAAAAATAGGCCATTGCACAACATGACTTATTGTATATGCATTAAAGGAAAAAAGGACATCACACAATGAATACATGTTCAAATTAAAAGGTAAGAAGTGCAGTTCACTTTAAGTTGCCACTGCCTGTCCCCTGCTGAGTACTGTGTCTGTTGATCGCTCATTTTCGGTCAATGTAGTAGTTAGTAAATGGGGCAGTAAATTTAGATTTATCGCGCATGTTAGACTCACTACTTTATGTGCGATAATGTCTGTTATTGTTATTGAGCATAAGTGGCCAAAACTGTACCGGTAATTATGGAATGTTCACTCAGGGTTGGTCATATAAACTGCGGCATAAGGTATCAGAAAAATGCTACTGCATACAAAAAAAAGGAGCAAATTAACAGTTTGGGGTAGCAAAATGCTACCAAAATATACGTTAACTTCGAGCTTCCAAATGCCGGTGTCCTGGGGAATAAGTAGACCGGGGAAAAAGTGGATCGCCATCTAGAATTTAAAGGGGAGGTTCCATTGTTTCTAAGGTAATACTACATCTGGGGAATTAGTAGATCGAGCCCAGGGAATAAGTTGATCGGATATATTAACTAAAAATAAATCATTTGAAATGAATTTTGTAAGTGTCTTTTATATGTCTGTTTGTTTAACAAGCGTTATAGCAACTCGTGATGTTTTTGTTACATATTTAACGTGTAAGCAGTCCTGTAAGGATAGGTATGCGCGCGGTTATAATAAAGTTAAAGCACGATTTTCAGCCATGGACAAAATTGAGCTCCATGCTGCGGTTACTAACTTAGGCCGCGATGCACAGCAATCACTGACGCACTTGTATTATTATTTATTATGTGCTTTGTTCTTTCATTTATTTTTACAGACAGTACTAATTTTTATTTTCCAACCTAGGTACATAGGCTACATGACAAAACTCCTGTTCCTATTCAAACAAACAAACAAACAAACAAAACGTGTTTACTAATTTAGCTATCATGTCTGATGTCTTTTTTTTAAAACTAGGATGTTAACATTTTGTCTTTGTAAACTGTGATAGTTAACACAAGGCCTACTGACACAATAATAATAGACCTTGCAATACTACAATAATATTGTATGATTGTATGTCATTAGAATATATTAATAAACATTTTAATTTCGATTAAAGATTGACAACATTCTGACGTGTAAAACCTTTTAATGTACAGTAAATAAATCTTTGCGATCACACATCAACTACATCTGATTAACAGAGACGTAAGTTACAGTATAACGGAACACTTTGCACCGCACATATCTTTTACAGACCGAAAATAAATAAATAAAAAAGAAAGTGGTGTGTGAACACATTACCATACAATCTGGCAAATAAAATCACCAGATAGAAAATGTTGATTCATGTAGTTAACCTCCCCTTTAATCAAGCTGCTGCCGCGCCTTCCTTCAGCCTTACTGCGCTTGTGAGATCCACTTTTTCCCCGGTATACTAATTCCCTACGACACCTGTCCTGAGCCATCTCAGAGATGACTCAAAAATTCTTAAAAAGACCCATTCACACTGCACAAAATTGCACCATCTGTGCTGATATAGTCCCGTAATAACCCTTTCACACAGCCAAGGGGATCATGAAAGACCAACTTTCAAACCTGTCAGTCAACAGATCATTCTCATGGCAATGCAAACCACTTCAACAAAATCACCCCAAAAACACTGTCTTCTGCCAAGAAGTGGATTTGTGTTTTGTTTGCTTTTAATTTTCAATTATGCTATACAATAGAACAACCTGTGAAATGCTGTATTACAGGAGCTTCAGGCACACTGTAGGTCTCGCATTTTATTGTTAAGAAAGTGATGCAGTATTCTTTAAAGAAAGCTATTTCCAGCTGTTCAGGCAACAGCAGAGCAAACATATGGTGGATATTTGCTTTACATAAAGGATGCCCCTGTGAACCCTTGACTTTATGCCAAGCCATTTTAACATTTAATCCTTAATTTCTGATCTCAATTATAGTACTGATATCAGTAATTCTCAATATCATTTTTCTATAGAAAAATAGAATTGTTGATATAAAAAATAGAATTCTTGATACCAACAATTTGAATTTTTTATATAGAAAAATGCATACTAATTTGATGACGGTTTCCGGTCTGTACTTCTTCGCTTGTATAAGCTTCACTGTGGGTATTTTGAAAGCACTAGGCAGATTTTTAGTACATCATGGCTGATAGGGAGGTACCTCTTGGCAACCCAGTGTCTGGGGTATTAAGGTGTGTTTTCTCCTTTATAGAAAGGGCCAGAACAGAAATGTCTAACAACAACGAAGCTTCAGAATTACTACCTTACTTAGGTGTTTTCAAAGACATTATTTTGAATTCTTGTTAAATTTAAAATAGCTGAATCAGTTTGCTACAGTTCCCGTTGTCCTGCACACTGGATATCAACAGTTCTAATTTGGATATCAACAGTTCTATTTTGGATATCAACAGTTCTATTTTTGGATATCAACAGTTCTATTTTGGATATCAACAATTATTATTATTATTATTATTATTATTATTATTATTATTATTATTATTATTATTAAAAAAAATACTAGGGTGTGAATATTATAATAACATATAATAACTGGGGAATACATATTCATTATCATCAACTCCTAATATGACACATATTTTACACTCACTGTGTGGATATTTCCACAAATACCAGTCTAAGTAACAATAATACCATACCATTAGTGAGGGGGAGCACGGTTTCACGGCAAGACTCAGTTTGATGGCTTGTGGGAGGCATGGTTCCACGGGGAGGCATGGTTCTATGGAACACCGGCCACGAGGAGGCATGGTTCTATGGAACACCGGACACAGGGAGGCATGGTTCTATGGAACACCGGCCAAGGGGAGGCATGGTTCTATGGAACACCGGACACAGGGAGGCATGGTTCTATGGAACACCGGCCAAGGGGAAGCATGGTTCTATGGAACACCGGCCACGGGGAGGCATGGTTCTATGGAACACCGGCCACGGGGAGGCATGGTTTTATGGAACACCGGCCACGGGGAGGCATGGTTCTATGGAACACCGGCCAAGGGGAGGCATGGTTCTATGGAACACCAGACACAGGGAGGCATGGTTCTATGGAACACCGGCCAAGGGGAAGCATGGTTCTATGGAACACCGGCCACGGGGAGGCATGGTTCTATGGAACACCGGCCACGGGGAGGCATGGTTCTATGGAACACCGGCCACGGGGAGGCATGGTTCTATGGAACACCGGCCACGGGGAGGCATGGTTCTATGGAACACCGGCCACGGGGAGGCATGGTTCTATGGAACACCGGCCACGGGGAGGCATGGTTCTATGGAACACCGGCCACGGGGAGGCATGGTTCTATGGAACACCGGACACAGGGAGGCATGGTTCTATGGAACACCGGCCACAGGGAGGCATGGTTCTATGGAACACCGGCCAAGGGGAGGCATGGTTCTATGGAACACCGGCCACGGGGAGGCATGGTTCTATGGAACACCGGCCACGGGGAGGCATGGTTCTATGGAACACTGGCCACGGGGAGGCATGGTTCTATGGAACACCGGCCACGGGGAGGCATGGTTCTATGGAACACCGGCCAAGGGGAGGCATGGTTCTGTGGAACACTGGCATAGCTCTTCACACAGGCTGTACCATGTGATTTGTTTGTACAAATGATGAGAGCCATTTTATATCTTCTTAAAAGTAAGAAAAAAGGCTCTGCCCCACCATTCTTGTGGTGTTTTTATTGTCACCAATAAAAGTGGTGTGTTTTTGTGGCCCAAAGTTAATAGGGAATTTTATGTTGTGCTTCATACTCGACTTAAAGCTCCTGAACCTTACTACAGAGAGGCATTAAAATGGCTTTGTAAAGTAAGTTACTGAGATAAGATAAAAAAAGACATATATACATAAATAAATCACAGATATATGTTTGTAAAAAAGAACACTGGATTACCATTACAAGAACAGGCATTTCGAATTTAGACATTTTCATTTACTCTTAACCAAAACTTTATACCAGTAAGGCATACCACAACTAAAGTGGTATTTTGTTACACTGCCTAGTGTTGTAATGGGACAGGTTAATGGTTACACTGTGGTGTACCATATGTACATTTCTAAGAGTTAAAGAGGCAATGGGAGTGTTTTTCTGAGTTTTAAAATGTCTCCAGGATGTGATAAATGAATACATTAGTTAAGATATTTTACATTAATACCAGCAACATTGTTACGAAAATGTGTTCTATTGAACAAGTACAGTGTGATTGATGCATACAGTATACCTACAGTATATATTCAGTACAACAAATAATGTAGCCATATGACTTAGTCTTAAATGAATTTGAACTGTTTAGATGTTAGTTGAGGATGAATGCTTTTTTAGTGGCAACACGTTTTCTCTAATTTATTATTCATTGTTTTCTAATTTTATTATTCATTTGATCTAAACTTTCATTAATTTTCTAAAATATTCTATTTGGGGTTTTCTTGCTTAGGCTTTTTTTTTTTTTTTTTTTTTTAAACTATAGCTCTTTTATGTTTTAGTCCGGAAGAGGTTATTATATTCCCAAGGCACACAGTTAAAAAAATAAATAAAATTGTAATCATCTTCTAATGAAAAGGGTCAGTTTTATCTTCCAGTAATGTTCTTAATATGATTCCCTTTGTGGTCTGTAGTACAGGCATTTATCACGAAAGCCTCAAGTCATTAAATATTGACGGATGTGTCATTCAACTGTTTAAAACTTCACAACAAACTAAACAAAAGGTCTACTCAAGATTAATTGTGACGAATAGTTAACTGTGACTTATATAGTGGATAACATAATTTGGAGTTTAGCCAGAGGGCCATAAATAAGATTCTAGTGAAAACTAATACGTTTGCTATGGCAAGTATGAATAGAACTACTAGTATAATAAATATGATTAAAATTACTTTAAGTCAAACTGTGAGCTTGGGCAAGAGCAGATGCAGTTGTCTTCTGACTTTTAATTGTCAATTAGTGGATTATAAGCATTAAACATGAGTTGTTGAGAAAGATAAGTCTGTTTGGCCCACTAAGGTTCACACTTTAGCCTTTAGCCGCAGGACAGTATCTAATAGTTTCCTGAATGAGCCCTGTGTTTTGAGTCATCCCTCTGTAAACTGTTCCATACATTCCTTCAATGTAATTCTCGTATAGACTTACTCTCTGTTTTCAGTTTGAAATAGTAACTTGTGTTAACCTTACCTATACCTTTAAGGATTTGAAATCCCCCTTTACCCTTTTTTCTAGGCTGAAGGTATTTCATTCTCTCAGCGACTGCACTACCATCCTGCTCTTACTGCAGTAGCAAAGACTAACCCTGATACAATTATTGTCTCATAGAAAAGGCTGGTCTTTAAACACCTACTACAAAGACTACAAGGTAAAAGTGAATTTAAACAACTTAGGCTATCTAGGTGTGATTGAAAGGCATAAACTTGATTAGGCCATAAATTGTGTGGAACTAGGGTTTAGCGGTGGGAAGTAATTAAGCCTCAGGGGGCTAGGGGCTTGTGGCTGGATTCTGGTTGGGAGGTCTGTAGGGGAATTTGTTTGACTACTAGGCAAGCCTAAAGGGCTACATGAGGCTTGTGGAGTTCAGCGTATAGCTCCATAGGTTTAGATAAGGGTTGATTTAATCCATTTGTGCTCACCATGCTACTTTTATAACACTTACATACTGACTTTCTACTTCCTGTTTAGTATTGTTGTAAATTTTATTGTAAACATAATTGTGATTGTTATGATATTTTTTTTATCCACGTCCTGGGTCATTTCTCTCATTTGCTCAACCTGTCTTTGGAAAATATTTTGTTTTCTGAATATCAAATTTGAATATGCTTTTGTTTAAATTGTTGCTTTATTATTTGTTTTAAAAATAGCAGTGGTTGAGGGGTAGCTTTATTATAGTGATGCACCTGCCATGATGTTTGGAAGACAAAATAAAGGTGTACGGAGATGGTGGAGTTGCAGGCAGTGGCCGTGCACTGGGATCAAGTTAGGGTTGGGGTGACTGTGTTTAGATAAGTTTGAGACTGTAATAAAAGTCAAGGGGTGGTTCAAGAGCCCTTTAAGCTGATTCATAAATGTTACTATGAATTTTACCAAATTAAGGGTACTTGTAAAATTATTTTAGCTTAGCCAGCAAACAAAAAATATTTCAAGTTGTTAAAATCTTTTTGATGTTATAAAATATGTTGAAGAAAGTTGCCTTTTTGTATCACATTGCTAAAATACATGGTAACTCTTGCACACAGCCCTCTGTGATTTAGGCACATTGGCCAGTCCTGTGGGTTCCATGGGTATATATTACCATATTTAAGTGGCTAGTTTTACAAGAATAATTCTATTAGCGATGCCAGTAGGCGGTCAAAGGCTGAAAGACTCAAGGACAGTATTGCTTAGCCACAAAGTAGGGGTTAGAGGTTACCCTTATAATAGGTTGCTGTGGTATACCATGACTAGTACAATATAGCAATATAGAGTGTAATGAAATCATTATAAAGTATAAGCAAGCTTAGGAAACTATGTTTAGAAAATATATAGGTTACATTAAAGCTGTCCATTACTTTAAATATAGTATTTTTGCAGAAGGGAGCATGTGGATGTGGAAACAGGATGTGCTGACAGTGAGAAGCACTCTTAACGGCTGCAAGTACTGGCGAGAATAATTTGTCACATATGTTCAGTTTTGGTCTTGGGATCTGTGAATAAAAATATCAGAACTATTGTGGTTATGTTGAAAAATGACTGAAAAATCAGACGCACAATGTAGGATTCAAGTAAAGTAATATGTTTGTTATAAACACTAGGTAACGCCCCTCCCATTTAGTAAGCAACGTAATTTTTTTTTAAAATGTATTATTATTAGAATACTGTTGGCTGTAAAAATAAGCAATTACTATGTTAGTTTTGTTGATATTGCCTTGTAATGCATGTTTTACTGATCAATACTAACCCTTTTAACTTATTAAGGTACATTTGATGTGACCTAATAATTTTGTACAAGTAGAGTTGTATTTTATTGACCATTTTATACCCACCATTGTTTAATGTACATACCATATAGGTATCAGAATCTGGTAGACTTTAATGTGCCATACAGACTTCACTTAGAATATTTGTCAAACTGTATTTGTTGGAATGCTACCAGTTATGTCACTATGCCAGTAAGCCAGCATTACTATTTGTGTTTGACAGGTTATCCAGAGTCTGAATGGGATGGGTGTTTCCTGGTGCCCCACAGCTGGAATGAGCTTTATTGAAAAAAACGTAATTTTCCACTTTTCAATGGCAACTTGTTCCTGCAATGGTAATTTATTCTTTTTCTCTATATATTATGATTAAATATAATGAAATTATATATTATATAAAATGTGACATTGTGGCTATTTGTTACGAATGCAACCCTGTGAATATATGTTTGCTTGAGAGGTTGTTGAAAAAGAGGGTAATCATCCCAAGGACCTATTCTGGTGCAGTAAAACAATGGCTTAATAGAGGAAACCTATTACTCAGGGCACCATTTCAGATTTCAGTAGGGGGGAACTTTAAGCTCTTGCTTTTTTTGCAGATAAACTCAGTTTATTACGAGATCATTTTCTGTGATTATTTCCTATGTTTTTTTATAAATTCTAAGATAAAAAAATTAACAACACACAACAAAAAAGCAACTTGGAAAGCTAAGCAATCTGCACCTGGGGCATGCAGACCCATTACCAAATAAAGCATTATGTTTAAGTTCAGAACACACTTTTGTTCCATTCTTGTATGTCAGCTAATCAGTGGAGTGTACTTCTGTAGGGGTAAATGGAGCATCAAATATATTTGCTGTGAAGGGATTATATTTGCAGTTCAAAGAGTTTTATTTTAAAATGGACTGCTTTCTGAGGAAAAGTATTGGAAACAGGAGTAATGAAGGGGAGTCTAGCAGCACCGCTAGAAAAAAAAAAACGAACACAAAAATATCGCTGAAGTGACTGCAAGCACGAATTTGCCACTTACAGCAGAAGAAACATTGATGGACATTTCTTGTGACGAGACACTAAAGCTCAGATTTAGTTTTTGACAACCTCTTTCTAACTTTTGGATTTCTGTGCGACAAGAATACCCAGAGCTATCATCTGCCTTTCCCGTCGACCTACCTTTGTGAATCAGATTTTTGTAATTTTTTAAAAATGTATTATTTTTGTATACTGTTGGCTGCAAAAATAATTAATGACTATATTAGTTGTGTTGATATTGCCTTGTAATACATGTCAGTATTATTCTGCAGTAACACAGGGCAGTGGTGACGCAAAGTAATTTGTATTGGTAGAATAGGGTTGCAGTTCCGCAAAGTTTGAGTACCGCTGCTATAGAGAGTGGTTGTTGCCTGGTTTAAAAGGTTCTTCAATGACAGGACACACTTTTTTCAGATTAGATTCCAGTTCATTAGGCTACAAATACAGTTTATATTAGATTTACAAAAATGTTCTTTTTAGTTCTGTATTATTTTTTTCTTTAAAAAAATTAACAAAACATGTGGAAGCTTTACACTTTAGTTCATACTTAATGGATTGTCTACAAGTAGAGTTAACATACTGTAAAGGGAAAAACTGTAGTACATTAGGAGTCAATAGGAGACACAAACACTCATGGTAAACTTTGAGATACTGCCTACGAATAATGTATTAACATATTAGCTACTTATATGGACGATTGTGTCATCAAAGCATCGCAAGAGTAAAATAAGTTGCCAAATTATGACATATATAGTTTTTAAATGTTAGAGGTTTCCTTACCAGGAGGAGGACGGAAAATTCACGTGCCAACCATCAACTGAATTCTCCCACCATCCTGCAGCCTGCTTACTTGAGATCGGTTCGTAAACTAGCGCAATGTTTTCCCGCTAATAGGAAGAGCGCCGTGAGGTGGTGGATTATGTGATTTGTAGGCACAGGCTGGGAAAATTGTAAAATGGAAGCAGCTGCAAAAACTACACATTTAAGATATGTGTATTGTTCCTAACATTAACAAGTGCTATGAAACACAGTCACACTCCCTTGGTTAGCGGGTGCAACCTTTTGTCCTCCAATCCATGGTTGCCACATCGCTTCCCTTCAGGGCGATGACTTGATGTACCATAGCTCCGCCTCCTTTTCTAGATAGTTGACTTCCACGTTTCCCTGGAATGAATTGTCAGATCATCCAGTCCGGGGCACTCTGTTACCTTTACACAGTGCTCTCACAGGTCGGGAGGGAGATTTATAACCAAGATTCATTGTTTCTCTGTCACACTTACATATCCAAATTTGCCTTTACTATCTTTGACAGCCACTATTTGTCTTATAAATAACTTAAATGGTTAAAAGTGGAGGAAATCGCCATCAAATTAGGATCTGTGTTGCAAACCTTACACAGAAGACATATAGTGCCCATAGCATTTTTGGCACAGTAATTTACTCACTGCATTAACATATGATTGTGAAAAATCCCATGTGCATTTTGTTTTAATATTATTATGAAGTAGTCGGGCATTAATTATCCAGAAATCTTCAAGTTAGGAGGCTAACTGTTTAAATATTAAAATAATGCAGTAGCATTTTTCACTTGAAGGGGTATTCGAATTTGGAAAGCTATTTGAAAGCCCTGACGCTGATTTCAGGGAATGTACAGTATATTGCCACATAGCGCTAAGTTAGTCTGGCTCAGGCTATTTATTATACAGCACCAATAGGGTAGGTCACTTAGAAAAATAATGTGTCATTATGCAGCAGAGTCCTAGCAGTGACCAAATCATTTCCAATATGCATTGAGTTTAAATTATTTCTTCTCCCTCTGGCTGACAGAAAAGTAAAGAGAGCAGACATGCTGTATGCACTGTACATGATCCTTAGGGGAGCATTAGAAAAACCTTAAAAGGGAAAACAGCACTGTATCAGCAGGTACCATACTGAAAAGGAGCAGTGGGGTTGAGTTGGTGCTGGACCAATGGCTATGTACCGGGGGGGGGGGGGGGGGGGGGTGGGGGGGGGGGGGGGGGGGGGGGGGGCAGGGTGCTGTGTACATGGGCAACTCTTGGTAGCTTTTCTGTTATTTCCCTTGGTAGTTAATACAGCTCTTTTAGTCACCAGCTAAACTTAGCACTATCACCCCTTTACAGCTCCATTAAAGCAAAAGCCCTGTGTTTGGTGGATACAACAGAAGCTGTAAATATAAGTTGCTGTCGACCATCAAAAGTGTCATTAACCCTTTAACCTCCTGCCATTTCTGACATAGTTGTCTGTCCTGAACTAAGTAACAGCAATCTGCGAAGTCTCCAACATATTCTGTAATAGGTTTTGTGCAGAATAATGACTGCATCAATCAGTTACCAGTGGTTTCAAAGGGGCTAGCATTACTGTCGCAGAGATATCCAAAGACACTGATAAAAGAGTAAGGTTTATTTTCATCAAACACATCAAAGTAGTTGTATCTGGCAAAATATACATAATACATCTTGCCTGTTGTGCACATCACCACTCCTGTATATTGCTTTGACACTGAAAAACACTGCTAAAAGTGCCAGTGTAACATATTTCCTGAATAGATCCATTTATTAGGTTTTCACCCATCACAAAAATACACATTCGTACTAAAAGGTAACTTACTACTGGTAATACAATTATGAGTCTATGCCAGTTTCCTAAGTGATATGGTAAAGACTTTTTGTTGAAACTTTTGTCTTTTCTTTTTTACTAGGTTTCATTTTAGTACAGGTATTATTTTTTTAATGCAGGAAACATCAAAAAAAAGAAAGAAAGAAAGAAAGAAGAAAATAATTTCCGCCCATTGGAAAGCCCCTTTTCGCCTTCATTTGATAAGTGGATTGGCAGGTGGTGGGAAGTTATGGCTCTGACACACACACCCCCTAGGGCTAATGAAAACTGATTATGTGGAGGTTTGGTTTCAGTTTGCCCCTTATGTGTTGAATACTAAGAATAAACATGATAAGAACTAAATAGATTTTCTTATAACATTACTTTTCATTGAAGGACAAAAGTAACTACTGATGTGTCTATCCTCAACATCATGTCTATGTACTTGTTTCCTGGTATCTGTATTGATCACTGTAACAGGGGAGGTCTGTGCTGACTGTCTGGTGCAGGCAGCAGCCTCGTAAGATCCGCCTGTCAGTCATGGCGATGACACGGAGCGGTGGGGAAGAGGGTGTGTTGGCGTGTGGAGGCGGGCCTTGGGGGATTGCTTGGCCCATAAGTACTGTGCTTGGTTATGCATTTGGGTGGCCGTGATTGGGAATACACAGAGAAGCTGGCCGAGAAGGCCAGTGTAAACATAGACCAGGCAGGAACTCCAGTGGTGGGAACGAGCGACCAAAATAGGCAAGCATGGCTGAGGAAGACAGCCAGCCTAGTGAAACAAAATAACCTACAAAATAAATTGTTACGTATCCGAGGGAACGTGTATAAATAAAAAGGGAACCTTGGCCACCCCAGTGTATAGTGCATAACAGCGTAGGAAGGAGATTCCGAGCTGACCGGCTTAGCTGCAGTGGGGGCACTGCGTAAGCAGCACCTTTATTTTGAAGTTTTATTACTGTGTTTTATTTTCCCTTTTCATTTCGCCTTTTGTTTTCATTATTATTTTGAGAACCTGCGAGTGCGCCGGCATCAACCGGACTGTATACCTGTATTGGAAACTCTGTGGTCCTGACTACAGTTGCTGGTATTCAGGCCACGGACAACAGCACCCTCTGCAGGCCAAAATAAATCAGTGCCGGCACGGCGTTTCAACTACAGTTCTGTCTCCTGTGTGTCAGTGAATTGCCCACCACCCTTCCACTATCACTTCTTAAAAAAGTCTATACTGCTATGAAGTAAAATAGACAAATGATTCAGTGTTAACATGGAGTTTTACCTCAGTATCTGTATTTAAATAATACAAATATATAAAAACACACGCCATTTCCCCTTTGTGATCATGTTTTCTGATATTTTACAGATATTATGAACTTGACTATGCATAAGTTTCTTTCCTTTTTTTTAAAACTCCAAACCATGTCCCTTGAGGAAAGAATGGCAGCTACATGTTAATGTTGTCAAAAAGCAAAAGTGGTATCATTTATTACATTTTTACTGCTGGCAAAATGGTGCTGCAGTGCACTACTGAAAAACACCAAGTGTGTTGATATAATAGACAAATGTTAGACAGCAATGTAGAAAGGAACACCATATGCATTCACTCCAGCTTGATATGTATCCTGGACAGTATTTATAGGTTTTATTGTAGGTATGGATTTAAACAACTTACACTTAGGACTGCAATGTCCGATTAAGCTTGATTAAAACATACGCAGATGGCCTCCACTGGCAAACAGTATAGACATGTGATTTTAAATTTCCGTACAGAGTTCACGCAGAGTGGGTTAGTTAAAGAATTTTGAAGGTGTAACTTGATACAAAAACCTGGCCTTATAGAAAGAATTGCTACACCATTAAAAAAAAAAACTTCTGCTTTAAAAAAATAAAATAGGTCAGTTACTGTATGCGTACATTTGCCCCGAAGCATTTGCAGGATAACATTGCAAGCAATAAAATATGTATTTCTGTTCATTGTAAATGATTGTATGATTGTGTATGATGGTCTCCTATTTCTTTTTTAAATGTTGACCAGTTAATAGTGCTAGCAGGATTTGTTATTGCACTTCTAAACCACTGCTTATACCATCCATGAATAACTGTAAAAAATAAAAAAAAAGTGTTGTCAGCTGACAAGTATAATAACAGCAATGGCTCTCTCTCTGCCCAAACCATTATTTATTTAACAGCACTGGCCCTTCACAGGGACTACGCCACCACCTTCCCCCCACTGCTGCCAAAAGTGGCTTTTTAACTGAAAGCTTTCCAAACACTGGCACCCTGAACTGAGTTCTAAGAACTGTGTACATTTCCGTGTGCTGGTGCTATTTTGCCAGAAGTCTGTGATCTGTCTGAACTTGAGTGGTTCCTGTTTTGTGAGCTTATAGCCTGACCAGGAAGCAGCAACATAAAACAAATCCATGAATGCATTTAATAATTATAGTTATATAAGAAACATGCTCAACGTTGTACTACAACTTACAGTATACTGTACAATACAGTATACTGTACAAATAACATCCAGAGGTAGGAAGAGGATATAACATTTAAAAAGTAGTACTGTACTTTTGTAGACTAAAGAATGTAGTATGAAATTGAACATGGCTGGTAAACCTAGTGTTCAAGTGTCCATATCCTGATATTGTTGAAAACTCATCTCTGAGACAAGCATAAATAATATATTGCAGATATTGATAAAGAGTGGGGCTTTTTTGTGTGTTTCTGAAAAGGCCTTGCTGGGGACCAAAGTGAAGTTTCTAAAAGAATTTAACTAGGGGAGCTGGGGTCTTCAGCATTCACAACTTTCTTCTAAGACAGCTGTGGGGTCTTTAAAGTCACCAACCTGGGGACAGGTTACAGAAAAAAATGGCACAACAGTGCAGGGGTGCTGTATGGACAGAACTCATCCATGTAATCCCAATGCAGGATATAAATCTGTCACCTCAGAACCTGAGCATTCTGGCAACTTCTTTACTAACTGCTATTACTGCAATTTAGATATATTTTATGAAATGGTATGAAAGTCACATCAGCCCACTTACCACAGTACCTAAGTATTGACTGAGGATCAAACCAGGGGCTCAAGGTGCAGAGTCTAACGCACTGTCTGCTAGGCTCCATTAGCAGAGCAGAGTTACACAAAGTCCTGATCAGAACCAGTCCAAGGCCTCTCAAACAGAGACTCATAATTGTGTCTGAATTATGGCAATCTTAATGGACGTTTTGTGGCCTCTAGAGCTGAAAGGAGAAGCTAATGAATTTGTCTGCTGCACCGTCTAACCTCGCTTATCTGTATCTACATGCATGTCAATGTTGGAAAGTGATAGTGTGTGGTAGGGGTTAACTGAGGGAAACCACATCCTTAGGCGTAAAACACAGTATGGGTTGCTAGATGCCAAAGTCTTACTTCAGCATTATTTTCTTAGGCATAATACATGCAACACGTACTAACATTGTGTATCAGTACTAGCAGAACATCGTTTACCATATGCAGTTCTGCTGTATTAATAGATTTGAAGAGGGGTCATTCCATACCAACTCAACCAGAGCCGTTGCACGACCGTCTCAGATTGTGCTAGAAAAATTCACCTGGGGGGGTTTTGGGCCTGCCGAGTTCAGAAATGCTAATCTTTTTTTATTTTATTTAATTTTTTTAATTTCCCCTTCTTGCTGTGACCTGGCAAAGGTCGACCTAAAGTGAAAAAGTAACCCTGACTAGAAAAATCACCCTGGGCTCAACTTAGACACTACCATCATGTGTAGCACCTGTTCGACTCGTAGTGAATAGGGCTTTCGAGAAAAAAATACCAGGAGCACCTAAGTCACTTTTGGCAAGTTGACAGACGAGGGGTAAGTGACAAGTTTTATTTGAACTTCAGCCCAACCCTTTTACCCTGTAGGGGATGCAGGTCCTAAAATGTTAGTATTGCTGTAAGAACCTTAGGGACCACTCTTCCAAATGTTGCGAAACGCTTTTGGTTTCAAGTCCCCCCACTGGTCATTAACCCCCTCTGAAATTAGAATTTGTGGTATTTCTACCAAGGTTAGGCCGGAATAACTCACGTGGGGGGACTCCAAAAAATCATCCAAAATCATTTTTGGATAGATGTTGATGAGATCTACAAGAATCAAGGAAAACATTTTGGTATCTGCGGATTTTGGATTTTTGAAGTTGCATTTGTCATGCATTCGAGCAATCCTTATGGCCACTTTGGTGAGGCCAAAGTACCACATAGTCCTAACCGAACTGGCATTATTCTTCAATTTTGCATTGTCTGGGGTTAGATCTAGAGTAAAAAGTGACAGGGTCTGCTTCCAGTGGCACTAGCTTGGAGCTGAGGGGTTATTATTATTTTATTATTATTTATTTCTTAGCAGATGCCCTTATCCAGGGCGACTTACATTTATTACAAGATATCACATTATTTCTTACACACAATTACCCATTTATACAGTTGGGTTTTACAGGAGCAATCTAGATAAAGTACCTTGCTTAACGGTACAGCAACAGTGTCCCCCACCTGGGATTGAACCCACAACCCTTTGGTCAAGAGTCCAGAGCCCTAACCACTACTCCACACTGCTGCCCTGAACTTGTGTGTGGAACTTTAGATTTCTTTGTTACAGTGACACATTTGAAACTACCAAAACCTCAATTAGTTGCGTATTCAAAACTACACACTGATAGAAAACACAAAAAATAGATTACCGTGGTAAACTGAAGGAACTTGAGGGGTTAACAACTTCCAGTGTCACTAGAATTTCATGTCTACTCCTACTGGAATCAAACTAAAAATCTCATTTCTTATGACAAGTATATAACTACGCAAAAAGGAAAGGATCTTAAACATTTTAAAAGTTGCATGCAGAATGTGGTTGGTTAACAACTGCTATAGAAACCACACATCACAAAGTTCAGTAATCATCAAATTTAAAATTATTGCGGGCGTGAACTGGAACAGGGAACGAGATTTTCTTCACAATGTTCTTCCATTGATAGAACAGTCTGTCCTCGGAAGGGCCACTTGAAGGTGTTCAGTCTGCCAGGATGCATAACCTTCACTTGTGCTCCATCATCAGAGATGTTCTCAACTTCTCCAGGGAACATTTTATTGTCATACAGCACCTTCACCCAGTCACCAACTTGTAGACGCAGCTGAGCTGGACCCTCCTGGACAAATGTGCCTTTCAACGCTGTCACCACAAGGAATGAGACCTTCATCTTGTGTTTTTTGTATCAGTTTTAAGGGAATTTACAGTATACGATCTGTGTTCAGAATTTCAACAGTGGATTAGCAGGTAGAAAGCAAGTGTTCAAACAGTTTTATAAATAATTATAAAATCAAGTCATTGTTGTGCGTGTGTCTGTGTGTCAAATGGGAAGGCACTTAACGTTCAAAAGTAAAGACCGCTTTACACACTCGAAACGGCAGGCTAACCAAATGTATGTACACTAAATATTCATAATATATTCACATTTGTATTTAATTTTGTTCTGCAAAAGGCACAGAACTTTATTATTTAGTTTTCATGAGATAGTATTTATAATACGGTACTTAGTGCTGAAAGACATATACAAATATAATTATGTACTTTAAGGGAAATGTTGAGTTCAGTGACAGGGCCTCAGATTGATTGACGTTTTGGTATGAAAACAACTTGACAAATACGTCAGACGCTGATGCTTTGATGCAATGTGTTTGGTGTGAAAAGACCAGCAATTTCAGAATAATAACCATGAATAATTAAATAAACTTTTAAAAGAATATTTTCTTATATTTTATTAGCTTAAAAAGACCATTGTCACTTATTAACCCGTAATTGTGTAGTCAAAGCTGTAATTTTGATGTGGATTTTGAGCTAGTCAAACGGATTCAGGTTACAGGCACTTTTCTCCCTGGTTTAATGGAGTGGAGCAATGGGAGGTTGTTGATATGTAATTATACTCACAAGTTGCAGCTGCACACTTCCTTGAGTTAGTGAGAAAAGTGGGTGTGATGTCAATTAGACACTTTGTCAAGTTTGAAGTTGACATTAAAAATAACAATTTATATAACCATCATAAAAGTTTACTGTGGTACAGTATATGCTTAGTAAAGTATAGTAAAGTTATAATTAAGCAAGGTAATCCTTTATTTTGTATGTCATAATTAAGTATTTAAATGATATGCAATTATCCATTTAATGAAGTTCAGCTACATATCAATAAACTGTTCATTGATATGCAATGTGCCACAGCCTGTGCCATTGTGCCTTACAATTCATGAACACAAAATTCACAAATTACTACTACTACGACTACGACTAATAATAATAATAATAATAATAATAATAATAATAATAATAATAATAATAATAATAATAATTCAATGTAACATTCATAGGTAGGGTAGGCTGAGATAAGACGATAAAGAATCCCAGGCTTTGTTTGGTGTGGGGTTTTTTTAGGACTGCTTACAAATGGATTGTTATGATGCTTAAGTCAAAAAAGAAAGGAGATAAAGATAATCTGATAGCTTGCTCGCCATACAGCCAGGTTAAAAGAGGGCAAAAGGAGTGGAAAATACAGCAAAGAATTAACTTGCCTGGCTGAATAAAATAGAAAAAAAAGAAAACAAAGATCTATGAGGCAGGAGCTCCACCTTGCCCCACGGCAAACAAACCTAAGCTACAGCTGTACTGTTGTGGCAGCACTAATACAGTGTGGCCTTTGATTTGTTCAACCTTTCTTAAAGCAGTATTGCCCCTATTCTTACAGGCAGCTTTTGTACCACTCATTTAATGGCTACACAACATTATCCATTTTGCAACTGGATTTTGGATTTTCCTGGGGCTTCAAAAACAACGGTAGAACTTCTAGGTTAAAGCTATTTGTGATTTTGTTCTCCTCTCTTAACTTCAGAATAGGGCCCAATATTTTATATATATGTAACACAAAAAACATTATGACTGAGTTTCATTTAAATATTTTTACATTTTGAAACACAGCAGATCTTAGAGCTTGTTCAAATGCATGTAACCAATTAAAACCCAAACTAGAGACTTTATTCATTGTGTCATTGTGAGCTGGGTTTCAGACCCTGTACCTTATGGGGAAATATTTTGAAGTAAGAGCAAAAGCCAAATCAAATTTTCTGAAAAAATTGCCATTGCACGTCCTCATCCATATTTCTGCTATTTCTATTTCATGTTTACTTGACAGTAAAGAGTGTTTTCAACCACTATCACAACCACTATTTATGCTGTAAGTACATTTGCAGTTGTCCAGACAAATCCAACAAGTTGCATGCCTTGAATGTATCATATTTTACTGATAATAAACACGTGTTTACACATAAGTTAATATGTAGCATGCTGTAAGAGGCACACATGTAGTGTAACATACACATGGTTTGTTAGAAACAGTAACTCGCTGTCTAACTCTTAACTCTAAAGTTAATGTAGGCCTGCAAAGTCAGTTATTTTAATGAAACCTGAACTGCACACAGTAGTTTAGTATGCTTTTCATCTTTATTAGGGTATGATATTGTTTTGATTTTTTTTAAAAAATGTATGAACAATAGTAAACAAACAAAAAAAATGTATAGACCAGTTTTTGCTTCAGTGCAGTTTTCTAAAAGGAAAATTAAACAAAAGCAACACGCTGATGTTTCTGAGACGTTTATATTTATAACAAAACCTGTGTTGAGCAAGAAAACAAAATAAGTCCTCATAATTAGATCAAAATAAAGCTTATCAATGGATAGTTAATAAAAAAAACATAAATGTTTATCTTGCACCTGCAGCAAAAGTGACATTGGATTTGCACTAATTTCAGCACCATTGCAAAAGAGGTTTGTGTCTCTACACATGAATGAATTAACTTGGTAATAAAAAGTGACACAGAATATTTGGCTTTACTGCCAGTAACCCTTCCTTTGCTCTTTATTAGACTACTACCTAGAAAATATCATTCACACTGACAGAGCCCTTACTCATGTTACAACCGGTTACATTTGTTTTTTTTTAGTTAAGAAAGACTGTTTTGGTCAGTGAGTTACAGTTTCTTCATTCTGTTTAATGCACTTGTTTGGGACTCTATGGCATGCTGAAAGAAACAGGCTGCAAACCCATTTGAAATAAATCAGTGAATGGTGCATGCACCAAAGGGATGTTTGAGTAAGGAATTTAGCAGGGAAGTAACACCTCTAAATGCTCAGGTTCTAATTTCTGTTTGTTTTTCCTTTAATTCACTGTGTAGGACTAAGCAGTAAGAAATTAGCTGTTCTGTTTGTTTTTTTCCTAATAACATTTCATTTTCAGTCCACTGTTCTGTTCACTGGACACTGCTATTCCGTGCTTGTGTGACTTCAAAGCAAAGTTGGCCTACTAAAAAACATTCAAAATAAAATTTAGAGCAACATACTGTAGATCTTTTGAGACCTGAATCGTATATTTTGACACCGTGCTGTCCCTTACAAGCCATTTGTTATGTAACTGGTATTCCAGACATTTTGTAATACATAAAGGCTGTGTCTCCCTTTATTCACAATCTGTCTTTGATGGAGAGCTGATTGTAGATGCTTTTTTGATAGGTGTTTCTACAACACAAAATATTGATATGTCTTTGAGATATCTTTGAGAAACAGCCACGTATCCCTTCAGGATAATTTAAACACCTTCATATTGTTAAGGCAGGTATTTCACATTTTTTTGTTCAGCCCGCACACAGACCAATATTTCAGTTAAACTGTAAACAGACTTTTGACCCTAACTCCAATGCTAGAAACACGTCACGTAATTAGATCCCTTACCCGCTCAGATTTGTATCGTATTGTTCCTGAGGACAGACATTTCAAAAACAACACAAACATGCTTTTTGACCTTCAATGCACAAACCGACTGAGACTCATTTTTTGCTTCTAATGTCAGCCGTGAGACCCTTATCTACCATTGGAAATTTCATGGATCTGTGAAAATCTTGTGCCTGAATACTTCAATAATATGTACTTACTGCACCAAGGTACTTGTAAGGTGTGTCTATTTTGTGTAGATGGAAATAAAATAAATGAAACTGCAATGTAATATAAGAGCTTTTAAACAAAAGTGACCCCCTTTGTGGAGCCTATATTTTGCAGCTGCAGTGTTAAAATCAGGTACAGTGAAGGGTTAATGCCTTGCTCTTTTTTTTTTTTGATAATCCATTAGTGTTGTTATAACTGACATGAGTGCCAAAGCCAATGATGTCACAAAGAGAGGTGCAGTTTGTCCTGCTATACCATCTTTCACTCCAGTGGACTCGCCTTCATAGACAAATTGATTTGCAAAGGTTCAGGCTGGCAGCTCAGCCTGCTTTGCATACAAAACGCTCCCTGTGACACAATAAAAAGTAGCCTGGCAAACAGAGGAACACAGCGGGAACTGCCCAGTTCAAAGTCCACAATCCACACCCCCTCACCCCAGTCTGGTTTGAAAGGTCACTGTGTGTCTGGGAAAATAGTCTCAGGATCCAATCCTTTATTAAAGGTCACTATTATTCAACAGCACTTAACACACACTTGCACACAGAATGAGACTGTGAAAAAACAGGGGGGGGGGGGGGGGGTTGGGGGCTGCTAACATTGTACATTGTGCTACTTGCAAGATTTATGTGTTGTGGTCAGCTGAATTCTACACAGGATATTTCAGTACTAACGTCCAGTTTAGGTCAAGTTTAAATAAGAAGAATGTGTCTCAGTTCAGAAAAAATTTAATATGGTATCTGTATTTATTTGTTAATATATATATATATATAGAGAGAGAGAGAGAGAGAGAGAGAGAGAGAGAGAGAGAGAGAGAGAGAGAGAGAGAGAGAGAGAGAGAGAGAGCGAGAGCTGTTTTTGTTTTCTTTTACGAATAGATAATGTTGTTCTTGTGCCAGAGGCTCCATTAAAATAAGAGAAAAAACTAATTATTGTCTGTTGTTGATGGTTCAGAAGATATCCCTATTGCTGGTCAAAATTCTGTCTGGGGATAACCTTGATATTTGCACTTAGCATGTATGAGGGCATTGTGTTGAACTTCAAATGAGACAGAAAACCACAGTCCTGTTTGCTTTAGGAAGATTTCAAGTCTATCAACCTTTATAGTGTCCACAAATGTGTATGTCCCATCCTTCAATATTTAATGTGTTACTGCATGGTGTACAGAAAGCTTCTGCAGTTCCTAGTGCACAACAAAGGACCAACCCTGGTGTATGAGGTGCTGTTTGGGACATAATTCACCCACTGATATTCACATACACTGTATCCTGAGACACATACACTCTATGTAAAGCTCTGACTTGGGCTTTCCATCAGTTTTAATTCTTCTAGATCTAAGTGTTGCCTTTGATACTGTAGACCTACTGAATCGTCTTGAAAGCACAGTAGAACTGTCTGGCCTTGTCATATCCTGCTTCATATCTTATCTTTCTGATAGGTTTCAGTTCGTCTCTATTGGTTTCAGTCAGCATTATCGGAAGTTGTCTGGTGTTCCATAGTGCACCATTCTAGGTCCCTTGTTGTTTTCATTATATATGCTACAGTTAGGTGACATTATCTGCAGACACAGAGTGAACCTCCATTGCTATGCTGATGATACCCAGCTATATTTCTTCTGCCTGGGTGTTACTAGCTACTTGCATTACAGACATCAAGCATTGGATGTCACAGAATTGTCTAATGTTGAATTCAAATAAAACAGAGGTTATGCTAGTGGGCTCACAGAACCAACTAAAAGGAAATGGGGGATTACATGAGCTTGACCCTCATCAAAACTTAAACTAGAAATTAAGAGTTTGGAGGTCATCTTTGATCCTGATCTCTCATTTAAGATATTAGTGAAGTTACTACAGTACCTTTTCACCATTTGAGAAATATAGCCAAACTTAGACCAATTATGTCTGTATCTGATGCCAAGTGACTAATGCATGCCTTTGTTTAATCTGGAATTGATTACTGTAATGCACTTTATTCTGGTGTCCCAAAACATGTGGTATCCCGCTTGCAACTTGTTCAGAATACTGCTGCTAGAATTCTGACTAAAACCAGAAAAAGTGAACATGTTACTCCTGTTTTCATCTCTTTACACTGGCTTCCTGTGCAGTATGGAATTGATTTTAAGATTTTGCTGTTAACTTAGAAGGCCCTGAATGGATTAGCACCTAGTTATTTGCAGGAGTTACTGACCCTGTATCTTGCTGCTGGTTATTCCTAGGGTCAACAGAAGCAACACGGGAGGTAGGGCTTTTTCTTGTGAGCTCCTAAATTATGGAATGCTCTGCCTTCGTTTGTCAGGGAAGCTGGGACTGTTAGAGTTTTCAAGTCAAGAATAAAAATGCACTTTTATAAAATGTCTTTCTTGTCTTAATGTAACTTTAAAATTGCTGTGTTTGTAATATGTGTATACTGTTATTTAAATAAGTTATTTAAATGGTCTGATTGTGGCAGTTGTGTGTGTGTGTGTGTGACATGCTATACAAATGTATTGTGGTTTGTGCTTTTTTTCTGCTATGTACTGTACAGTGCTTTGCGATACTTTTGTATAAAAAGCGCTATATAAAAGCAGTAAATAAATAAATATAATGAGATGCATACACTATCTACTGAGATTACTTGTTCATACACTGAGGTCGGTCATAAGTCATGTGAGTTGTACTCTCCACCCACATTTTAGAAAATTGCTGGCTGTACATCTGCCATTTTGAAGATTACAGACGAGATGACCGGTCGAAGCGTTTTCTTGATATGAGTTTATTTTTTTTACAAAAATACATGGTGATTCACTGACCGATGTTATTTTATTAATACAGCCAGCACTTGGATATCCGAGTCAGTCTCATTTTACTGTCCTTGTATTAAGAATAAAATCAATCCCCATTATATGTATGTAACAAATTAATGCACTTACCCGTCACACGCGATTTCCAACTCCTTCACTAGTTTTCTGATACAAAGCCCATCTCGTCAATGTTTTATTTGCAAGTGAACTGTGACATTAGGGCCCTATCAAGCACTATATTCTGCAATTTTGAATACTGACTTTGGATACTATTTTAGTTCTGGAAACTGGTGTTGTTTTTTTAATCTTTTGCTGAATTGCATTGCCTTTTACATTTTACACAGTTCTGTGCATAGGTAACTGTGACAGGATTGAAAGGAGTCCCTGTTGTAATTCACCCTCCCAACCACCAGCAGCACTGTGTAGGGCTGCCCGTGATTCGATCAGGAGGCTGCACTCTGACCAAATCGAAAGTTCTGGGTCGGGCAATCAGCTGTGCTGTGCTCGTCGATTGGCTGACGTGGGGCAGCATACTGATTGCAGGGGCAGGACTCGGCAGTATTTAGGCAGCATTTAGGCAGCGTGGTTTTTGCCATTCGATCTCCCTGTCCTAAACTGAAAACCCAGAAGAGACACGCTGTGCTTTGTTGTTTTGCTTTTACAAACCTGCTGTAATTCACAGAAACCCGGGTGGATTACGACGGAGAAAAAAACCCAGGACTATTCTTTATTCCTCGGAAGGGAGCCAAGAGGCAGTGAGAGGAAACCCACTCCAGCAGCAAGGAGAAACCCCAGCTTCCTTTATTGTTGTTTTTTGTAACCACAATGTTTTTGTTTACTGTTTTTATTTGAAACCTGAGTTTACCATTGCTGGTATTCCCGCTAGTTTTATTGTTTGTTTTCTGCAATACTGGACTGTTTTATTTTCATTGTGTGTTAAAATAAAATCCTGCCCAGATACCATTGTTGGTATAGGGTTCCAGGACTAAACGTCACTTCCGGCTCCTGTGTGCTGTCATTTCTGGTCCTTCCCTAAGCTCCGCCTACTACCCTCCCACAGTAACATTTTGATTTCATTTTGCTGTTGGGTCGTTAATTTTACATACTGCTGCAATACATACTGGATTTAAAAGTATGTACTGTATTACAGTCCACGTGTCCACAGCCGTCGCTTTTGGCAAGTGATATTTTCAGAATCATATCGTTCTGAATTAAAATACTTCTTCTGTTGAAAATATAGTACTGTACCAACAAAACCAAATACAGTACATCTAAATGGAAGCCTACTTACTTTAAAACAGTCCTTTCGACTATGTATTTTTGACATTGTATCATTTTTGTGTTCCCTGAAAAGACGGACAAGAGTTGGAACGGGCCAAAATGAAATAATCATATGCGTCACACTCGTTTAACTGTCACTGAAGTCAAAATTGTATAGGGTCGGATATGTGAGTGCTGACTGTAATATATTAATATATAATGTGTTAATGCAATTAGCTCTGGTAATGAGCCGGTTTAATATAGATATACAGTGCCTCCCTGTTTTGGGTCTCCTGGTGAACAAACTATTCAATTATATCCTCTTTGTTGGATTGAAGTAAAGGATTAGCAGTAAACACAAAATAAAAAATAATGCATTCAGAATGAAACTTCATATTTGAAAAGGAAATAACTCTCATCAAGAAAAATACACACTTCGACCTGTCGTCTCCTGCAATCTTTAAAATGGCAGATGTGCAGCAAGCAATTTTCTAAAATGTGGGTGGAGAGTATACATGCAACTCACATGACTGATGACCGATTACAGTATATAGTGTATGAGCAAGTAATCTCAGTATATAGTGTATGCATCTCAGTGTACAATGTATGTGTCTCACTATATAATGTATGAGTCTCAGTATATAGTGTATGCATCTCAGTGTACAATGTATGTGTCTCACTATATAATGAATGAGTCTCAGTATATAGTGTATGCATCTCAGTATATTGAGAGGAACAGCAATTCCTCGCGCCAAGGTATCAGCGAAAACTGCCAGAGACTCTATACAGCAAGCATAGTTTATGTGTTTTCAGGGTACAGGGTATTGGCGCAGCAAAAGTAACTTAGTCAAAAGCACTATTTCACTTTTACTTTGTAGTTCCCAACGCTCTTAGGTGAAATGTAGAAAAAAAAAGTCAATACCTGTCATACAGTAAGAGAAATAAGTCATCAAAGTAAGGTAAACATGTCCTTCTCCTTCTTTTTCTCCCATTTTCTTTTTGCAGATTTTGGCAGACCCCAGGCAATTTTATCCACGCATATGTATATTACAGGACATCCGAGTTTAATGACAATTAACTTGTTTTGTCAACATGGAAATATACTAGGGAATGCACTTATTGTGACATCTTTATCATTTATATTAAATTATTTGTTTCTGTTTTAAACTGGAACATTTGTCTGCAAAAAATATATATTTTTTATATAATATAAATATAAATATGCATGGGATTTTAAACTATACCCTTCAGTTACAAGCTTTTTATGTTACTGTCAGTGCTACACGATTAGTTGAGAAAACAAGCAGTATTTTGATAGACTAAGTCAGCCAGCTGAGAATTCTCGGGACTTTGTTATTTTTTACATTTTGGAGATTTGTTTAGAGATTTTTTTTTGAGTCATCTCATCATTCTGAGATTCTGATCTTGATCTCTGAAAAATGTTGGTTTCCTGTCAGGCTAACACTCATTGTGGTCCCTATTGGCGGAAGGAAGTATGGTTTCCTCTCGATACTGGTTGATGAGAGTAACGCTATTTGTGGTCCCCACTGGACAGAAAGGAACATTAATTTCTGAGAATTAGCTATGTTAAAGGTAGCCTATATATTTGGTAAAAATAAAATATAAGTAAACAAATACATTAATAAATATTGAAATAAATGAATACATAAATCAGTACATAGACATTTATTTATTTCTTTATTTTGATATTTATTTATGTATTTTTCACTATCAGATATAAACACTGCCATTTAATATTGTATGAAAGGAAAATAAATACTCAACGTTTCTTGTTCAGTTGTATATTAGTGAAGATTTTTGTATATAAAGGCTGTCATGCTTTCATATATTTTACTTTCAAATAAAAAATATATTGTAACGACCCAGACAATTGCTTTGTTGCTGGACTTGTCTGTTCAGTTTGTCTCGTCTGTCTTTTATGTTACATGTATTGTAAGGGGAACAGGTCACGCCGTTACTTAGCATGGGAAGAGGGAGTGAGTGAATGAGGGGGTGCCTGAGCCTGGAGACTGGAGACAGTCCAGCACTGAACTTGAATGAGAAACTGTGGGTGCGATTGAGCAAGCTTGTGAGCTGTGACCAGAGAGAATATGCAGTGAAAGAGCCAAGACTAAAACGCAGGGTTATCATTTTGGTGCCATGAATTCCAGTCCCTGACAGGAATTCTCTGTAGTTTCAAATAAAACAAACATTTTGAGAATTCAACACCCTGAGTACTACTTCCTAAACATGAAAACGTTACAATATACTAAATGAACGGATCAAGCTTCTTATGATAGTTTGCAAAATCAGATGAAAGCTTTCAATACAATCGGGATAATACATAATCATTATTTACAAGATCTTGTTTCTCGTTACTTGTTAAAAACTATAACTTTACTGTTATACTACTAGCACAAATGTTGTAAACTAGAAGAGCAAACTTTGTGGTGTGAAAGCTAGGGCGTCTGCATTGCAAGCTGCATTAGACGCATGTCTTGGGGGTTCGATTCCCACACAGGGTTTATATTGCAAACTTGCAGAAAAAATGTAATGTATTTTATTTATGTGTAACAAACACATTTTTCATGTGAAAAAAATGTAGTTGATATGAATGGCACTTTCACTGATGCTTGTGCACACATAACTTTAAGGATTTGAAGCCTAACTAGTCATACTTTCACTCCAACTACATAACCGCTGTGCTACACAGATTCACATCTTTCAACAGACTAGGCTACTATTTACATTTACCCTATCCAAACAGCAATACATTGCTTCAATATAGGTTGAACAATTTTGCTATTCCCGTAATATGTGTATGTTGTTATCCGTTAAGTGCAAAAAGAAGTTATATCTGAAACAAAAACACATTGGAAATGTGAAAAAACGCCAAGTTATCACAAGTGCCCAGCCATTTAAAGTGGAGATATCAAAAACACAAGCCAAGTTTCAAGAAACCATTGGGGCAATATTGGCCAGCACCAAGCAAATAGGCACAACTGTAGAAGCGGTGGGGGTCAAGGTTGCCCCAATTGTTTCTACTAACTTGGCTTGTGTTTTTCAGGCACAATAAAAGCGGATCGAACTTGCATCAAAACTTTTTCTTTCTGCCTTGCTCAAATAGTTATTTTCCAAAGTGTGTGGGTCATTGCTAATACTGCTGGTACTAGTGAAAAAAAATAATTAAAGATAATTCTGCCTTGTTCAGTATCAGACCTCCAACAATGATCAATAAATTAAACTGAACACTCAATGGTATTCTATCTTTTAAACATTCGCTCACTGAGTCGATGCTACCAGAGCATCATTTATTTAACCAAAGGCTGCACAGTACAAACAGAGAAAAGGAAGATTCACCAGACTTTTTTAGTTTTGCTTTTGCCAGGAACCAATCTAGTTAATGTTACAAAAAGAAAATCCAATCTTAATTTCTCATATTTACACCTGCATGTTTTCTTCTGTTTTAGTATTAAAATACTGTTACAAATTTATACAGTCAGTTTTTTGGGGGGTTACTAGTTATTCATTTTAATATTAATTTTAGCTAATATTAGTTTAGTAATCAGATCCAAAATATTATGAAGGTCATAATAGCGTTTGCGAAGGCGTTAAGACCATAGTGGCGAGTTTACACCGGCCTTAAAATTGCCCCGTATGTATCATGACACTTTTGGCAAGTTAAGGCCGTATTAGCACCGCCAAAATGAGCTCCGTCATGCAATGCGCTCTGTCGCTCATTAGCCATCCATTTTAAGGTGTGTCAAGCCTTAATTATATGCATGTGCAAATTGTAGGTGGGGCTTATTTATAAATAAAGTTATGAAGTGGCAGAACAGCAGCACCTGCCCTAAAAGGGCCAACAAATAAGTTGTTACAACAAAATATCATACAACTGTACTTTGATTAAATAGAAAAAGTGTATTATATGTAGGCACTATTGACCATTGTTATGAATTTATTATTCATCAATATTGCAAAATCAGCTTGGCTCATCAGGCACCTATGTATATTTTTTAGCCATGTTTATCACATGGAAATGCCTGATAAACAATGACATCATTAGTTGTGCAGAAATCCACTGAGCACCAACTGTGGTTGTGTTAGTGCGGTTGTAATACACACACACACAGTTAGTGCGCATTAACTAACTGAACTGAATTAATAACCACACTCGATACTTGTTCCGAACAGGATTAACTAGTGCGGTTGTCACTGCCCTTTGTAACCAAACTGTGTGTGCATACAAACCATATTAAGAGCAAAAGGTGAACTCACAACCACATTTAGCCTGTGTGTGTACGTGGCCTTAGTCAACACGGGTCATGGCCTCTCCAAATGACCTACCTATTGTTCAGTTGAGGTAGCCCATTTGGAGGGGAGGCGCTATTTTTCAGATCAGTTTGTGCTACTGTAGCCCATTTTTGCATTTTCAGAACACCGCGCAGCGGAATTTTCACATTTAAATGTGGCAGCTTACGTTGTGCCTCATTAATTTTTGGCCAGTTAATACATTCGGGATAGGGTAAAATTTGTGCCACAACAGAGCGCTACTTTACACTCTGCCAGTCTGTCAATCTTGATACATGTCCCCCTATATCTTTAAGCAGGTTATTTTCACAGAGAAGTGTTCAGGGGCTGTATATAGCACTGAATTGATGCCTGCTAGATTTATTTTTCAAAAGTAAAGTCTTTCTTTCTCTCTCTATATAAAATAAATTGAAATAAACAAATTCCAGTTATTCTTTTCCCGTAAAAATAGTTGTTCTAGACCATTCACTTTACAGCTTTAAGTCCGAAGCTTAAAGGTCAAATGTGGGCCTGCAGACCAAATCCAGCCCCTGGACTCTCAGCAAAAGCCCACAGCAGTGAGGGAATTTCAGTTGTCAGTCAGTCCATACCCATGCTATGCAGTTCATTAAATTCATTAAACATATTTGAATGTGCTTAAGCAAATTATTTACAAATGTTGTGTCAGTTTAGTTCAGTTAGCTAAACAATTACATCAGTTGTGGCCCTTACAGGGTTGAATCTCTGTGAGTGTGGCCACCTGTAGAAAACATTTGGGCAACCCTTGCTGGAAGCAAGCTTTAAGTTTACGTCTGAAGTGTAAAGATGTATTTGCAGAACTATATCCAAACATGTAACTCCCTGTGTTCAGTACCCTGATCCCCACACCTACTTGCATACTCTCTCTACAAATTCTGAATATTGTTAGAGTATATGTACGCACATATGAATCTTTCACAGAAAAACTGAGATTAAAAACAACTCTGTTGTGTGCAAAAAAAAAAGTTGGTTTATGTGGGATATTCTCAAAAAAACAAAGTAGCAATTTGTGATCTGTTCATCAGCTGTTTCTGTGTTAATGTGGACAGTTTTGATGTGGCTGGTTTCTCTGTGTCATAAAAATACAGGGAATGACATCAAAATATAAGCTATTAAAATGTCTGCAGGATTATGAAATGTATATGATTCGGTCTCTGTGTTAGCTACTGTAAAGATAAAGCTGATAGTGCTTATAAAGCTAATAATATGAGATATTTTAGGTTGTTTCTTATGCTTGTGGCCAATATGACTTTTCTTAAAAACTGTTGCTAAAGGTAATTTAAAAATATCATAGTATAAAAAAATCTCTGTCTATCTATTATTATTTAATTTCTTAGCAGACACCCTTATCCAGGGCGACTTACAAGTGTTACAAGATACCACATTATTTTTTACACATTATTTTTTACATATAATTACCCATTTATACAGTTGGGTTTTTACTGGAGCAATCTAGGTAAAGTACCTTGCTCAAGGGTACAGCAGCTGTGTACCCCACCTGGGATTGAACCCACGACCCTCCGGTCAAGAGTCCAGAGCCCTAACCACTACTCCACACTGCTGCGTCCATCTGTCTGTCTGTCTAATCGTATTATAAATTCCCTTTACTGTAGCTATCAACACTCCAGACAGGACTGGTTGGAAATATGCTGTTTTCAATTCACTTCATTATAAAGCTAAATATTTGACACAATATTTTTTATTATTTAATTAATGGGTTTCAAAGTCATCAACCTTACATAGATTTCCACCTTAACAAAAAGGGAGTTTTCACCTTAAAGAGAAGCTCTTTTAGTGAGTGACCTCGACACTAAAAGTATATTGGTAACCTTTCATTTTCACTGTTAATAACCTCCTTAATCCCCACCCACAGTCTCCATGCAGGTGACATGACTGCAAAAAGCCCTCCAGCTTCCCTTGTCCTGACTTGCCTGCGATTGTCCGGAATTGACAAGACACAGTTAATGCCAGGAGAGTGCATTCAGGTCTCTCAACAAACTTTTACATGTATACAGTGAGTCCATTTCTTTCAAGGGAATACCAAATGATTGTCACTTTCTGTTTTGCCTGACTAAGTTAGATTTCCTTTTGGGTGTTTTCCCTGGTCTACAGCTGCCCTTTTTATTTGCTAAAGCAGTTCTGGCCAATGAAATAGTTCCATACATTTTACCTGTTGCAAATTGCGTTTATGTAGGTCTCACTTGAGAAGTTTTGAAAGAAGCACATGTTACAGCGAATATGTATTTTTAAGAAAGCCTTACTCCCAAGCACTTAAATTATCCCAAACCCTTTAGCATCTTCTTTCCTGTCAATAACCAACCAGCTGCTTTCCTTAATGATTGACATGCTGAGCAGCCAGTGGCAAGCTTTGACCCCAAAGACACTGGTGCAAAGACAGGTAAGATTTATTGAATTACTTCACTAGCTATAACCCTTTAAACTTTTTTGACTTTTCTGGCTGCTGCTAAGAAGGCCATGTGGACTGTTTCAGACCTTAACATCCAGCACTGGCAGAGACTCTGTCTAACTAGAGGCTTTCCGAGATAAACAGTGAGGCTTGTGCCTCTATTCATGTGGACAAGCTTATTTTATCTTCTTCGTGACAAATGTTTTTTAATTTCAAAATACAGGTACATTAACAACAACGTGACTGCACTGCACTTACCCATTGTTACATTATTTAATACATGTGAGCACAACAAAATTATATGATTGGAAAATAACTTTGTTGAATGCATGTTCTTAAAGAGTAAGTAGCGGGGTTACGAAAAATATAGCGTTAGGGGGCCCCCATGTGTTGCTACAACTGTTTCAATAATGTACCTCTAATTTTTCTTTTCATTGTTAACATCCTGACAACGTTTTACACTTATACCTTTAAAGTCTGTTTCAAAGTTATTTTCAAAATGACTGCTCAAGTGCACTGATAGTGTAAGGATTATTGCCCACATTGTCAAAAAGGTAACACAGCAATAACGATCCACGATGCGGTACGGAACAGTGCAGTGATTTAGAGTCGAGGTTCTCAAACTGGGGGTCGTGGGGATGTCTGAAGGGGGTAGATTCATTTTTTTTTTTTTTTTTAACATTTAAAAAAATATATTATTACCTTTATGCACATCACCTTACAAAAACAGCATTCCTACCTTATATTACTAATAATTATTTATTATGTTCAACTTTCTTCTCCTTCCTTCACATCTGTGGGTCCTGCCTATATCTTAACATAACCAGAAGTTACTTAGTTACAGATATTCTGCCATTTTTGGAGGTTGCACGCTACACTGTGAAGGGTGAACAGTGAGTCTCTTTATTACTGGGTCTGATAATCATGTGGTCCTTTCCTTGACATCTCTCACCGATTATTCTGGTAATCATAAAAGAGAGGAGTCAATCAATGAAGCAAAGAAGAGTTTATCTCATATGAAAACGTAATAAATTAAGTGACCATTTTGCAAAGACAAGCTTTTTTGTGGATGAGCTTTAGTATTGGCAAACTACATTGTGTAATAATATGGATTGGTTATTGAAAAAGCCTGCCTCTAAGATGGCCAGAATGTGAGCATGAAAGTCATGTTTCAAAAGCGAAAAAGTCACAAATATGACGAAAAATATATTGAGCTGGAGTTTACATATGTTGGATCCGTGATTAACCCACAACCACAGTGTGTTCTTTGTGGTGAAATACTTGCTCATGAAAGTATGAAGCCTTCAAAAATGCGCCGTCATCTAGAAACCAAGCATTTTGTTCCAGAGGAAGTTAGCTAATCAAACAAGCCGTGTAAATACTAAAGCTCTCCGTGCGTCCTACCTTGTGGCTTTAAGGATAGCAAAAAGCAGTAAGCCCCACACCATTGCTGAATCACTACAGTGCCTTGTGCTCCTGACATGGCAACCATTATGCTGGGGCCTGATTTCAGGAAGTAAAACCCCCTTTCAAACGATTTGGTTGCACAGCGCATTCATGAAATGGCTGCTGATGTTTGTGAACAGCTTTAAACGAAAGTGGAAAAAAAGTGTGACTTTTTTGCTATCCAACTCGATGAATCAACTGATGTGTAAGGGGCTGCACGACTCTTAGCTTTTGTAAGATACATTTGCAATGGATCTGTGCAGGAGGATGTATTTTTTTGTCATCCACTTTCAGGTCAAGCTACTGTGGAAAGCATTCATGACACTTTTTCCGAGGCAGTTAAAGATACTGGACTGGACTGGGATTGGTGTATTGGTGTATGTACTGTTGGTGCCAGAGCTATGATGGGAAAGAACAGTGGTCTGGTGACTCGAATTCAGCATGTTGCACACAAGGCTACTTGGACTCATTGTTCAAGGTGCTTGATGAGGCTGTAAAAGTGGTGAACCTCATCAAAGGTCAACCAACTAATGCATGTTGGTTTTCCATGCTTTGCGAAGAAATGGATTCTGAACATCAGCAATTTCTGTTTCATACTGAAGTACAATGGCTTTCCCGTGGGAAGGTTTTAAAACGTTTGTTTGAATTGAGACAAGAAGCAGTGTTTTTTCTGGAGAAACAACGA
The DNA here is from genome assembly GCF_902713425.1 of Acipenser ruthenus. Classification (NCBI taxonomy): domain Eukaryota; kingdom Metazoa; phylum Chordata; class Actinopteri; order Acipenseriformes; family Acipenseridae; genus Acipenser; species Acipenser ruthenus. The sequence goes on along the minus strand of NC_081193.1, from coordinate 71,740,269 downwards.
TTTCCTTATGATGGACTCCAAGATTCACAGTGGCTTGCGATGCTTGCTTATCTCGCGGATGTGTTTGATTGGCTCAATGAACTCAACAAAAATTTACTAGGACATGATATGAACCTTATTTTTATGAAGGACAAGATCGAAGCATTCATTCAAAAGCTTAATATTTGGTGTTCACGAATGTAGGATGGCAGTTTTTCAAACTTTCTATCTGATTGCAGATTTCATGAGAGAAAATTAATTCTGGGAGTTGAAGATAAAGGTACATCACCCTGTCGTACTTCACTTGCAAGGCCTACAAAAGCAGCTGCGGCATTATTTTCCTCAAGTTACAGCAACAAGTAGCCTTTGGATAAGAAACCCATTTGAAGAAGATGCTGTTAAAAATGCAGCCTTGCGCCGAGCAGTCCAACACAAGCTTGTGGATTTACCTTGCGATAATACTCTGAAGCTCACTTCTCCAAAACAATTACTTTGTGATTTTTGGTTATCTCTGCGCATGGAATACTCAGAACTAGTATGCAAAGCTATAAAGTGCTTGTGCCTTTTGCATCGACATACCGTTGGGAGTCAGCATTTTCGAATCTGGTTGCAATCAAAGCAAATCCCATAACCGTCTTAATGTTGAAGATGATCTGCGAATGTGTATTACCAGCATAGAGCCTTGTCTGTAAAGCAGGTGCACCCGTCACGCTGAAAAGGTAGGATATATTGTTTTTGCATTTTAATGTTTTTTGAAGTTGATAATGTGTAGATTACTAAATTAGTCTTTGACTGCCAATGTACCTTTAAAATGTGTGATTTAAATGTATTGAAATCATTCATTTGTATAAAAATTGAGAACCCCTGATATAGAGGATCACTTTTTGAAAATAGCTTTGAAAAATACTTTAAAATTATAAGTATAAAAAGTTGTCAGGATGTTAACAATGAAAAGTAAAATTACAGTACAGTTGTAGCAACACGTGGGGACCATATTTTTCGGAACCCCGTTACTTACTCTTTAATGTTTTGTCCTCATGATCACAGAATTGTGTGATAAGTGCAGGCATTAAATTGTAGTAAATAGTAACTACAGTGTAACAACACATAGTTATTGTACCTGTATTCAATTTTTGTTGTTTTTGGTGGCTTTTGTTTTTTAAGAATTTAATAAACACATTTTACAAAAATAACTATTATGATACAGGAAGTACAGTTCGACATTGTATGGCTGTAAAATGGGATATTTACATTCAATCCCCACCCCCAATCCACCTAAGAATTATTTTGTATAAAAATGAATAATTTATGAACATCTACCCCCTGGCTGCAACAGCGACCATGGCTTTCAATTGGCCTTGGCAATAAGCCAGTCACTCCAGTATTCATGGTGGGAGTCACTTACAAGCAACCGCATATTAAAATCTTTTTTTTTTCTAACAGTAAATGATTCCCTGAAAAATGCAGGTCTTATAAATAATTTGTGAATCAGGGAATGATAATATTTTTCAACATTTAAGAGTTGCTGTAGTACTTAATTACGGCCTGTGGAGCAAAAAAACATCTATTTGACCTTTTAATCTTGTAACCGATTTTGTCATTAGCACACTTTTGATAGGCAGCTCTATGTAGGTTTCAGGGGCATAACCTCCGATGATGGTCACAATGGAGTCTGCTTGTTACAACACAGGTACTGGTCACTGGCTTGTGCAGTATAAATTCAGCAGCTTGTCCTGCACAAGAGACCAGTATAGGAAGTATGTTGGGCTTTCAAAAATGTGCATTGTCCTGGACTGGCTGTATACAGAAGATTATGCTTTAGAAACTGATCCTAATGTAAAGACAGGGAACCTGTCCAGATTATGAAGCCGATTTTTTAATTCACACTACGATGATAAAGGAAAGCAACCCACTAAAAATGAATATTACTAAATAGCATACAGCGTACATACAAATGTGACCATTAGTCATTGATTAACACAAAGGTACCTTATGGTCATATCGAATATCAATTATGGTTTATTGTCGGAATGTTTCATATAGGAACTCAGTAGTGTGAGTGATTTTTTGCTATCAGCACTAACATGAACTATTAGCAAAATGATAAAACCCTAAATTTGACTAAATTAGCCTAAAAAGTACATTTCAGACACTTCTGTGTAAAATATTACATTCTGTAAAAGCTGGCAATGTTGTTATTAGAATGAACTGGGGGTTTTGTCTGGTGTTAATCAAATTACTCAACAAAAGGGGCCTAAAAATAGTAAGCAGTAACTGTAGTCAGACTGAAGCCTAGGAAACGCAGTGGGTCAGGAAGAGTTAAAGAATAAAGACAGGGTGTTATCTGAAGCAGCAAATCCCTAACTGACTGCGGGGATCTTTTATGGTGGAAATCAATAGATACTCAGAACATACTGGCATAACCTTGTCAAGCCGCAGCAAGGGTATAGTGGCTAAAAAGGCACAGTGGAAAAATAAGGTATCATGTGGCTGCCCTCAGCAGCTTATAGAGAGTGACCGGTAATCGTGCCTTGGCCTTGCACCGCTTTTAAAAGCCATCAGCTCAAACAGCTCAGCTCCGATTGCCAGCAAAGCTTGAGCACCCTTGAGACCTTAGTATAGATAATCATCAGCCACTCAGTGACATGCGGCAGAGCTCTGCTTCGGTACCAAGGAGACAAAGTGAAGCCGGGGCATCTGAGTGCCAGCTTAAACAACCCAGGGAGGGAGACATTCAAGTAGGTGTCAGCAATGCTGCTTCTGCTGTAGTTTTGTAGCTATTAAATAAGTGTTGAACTAGGACAGGCGATCTGCATACCCACATTTGCAAGCATTTCCCATGATTGTTCTGTTGTCATTGCTGCAGGGAAGTTTATGGATTATGATTTTTTTTTTTTAAATGCACAAAGAGATTTTGAACTCAGAAAGAACTTGCCACACATGTAGTTTACCGAGAGAGACAACACCAAGACGCTAGTCATAGCAACAACAACTTTTGTTTTTTTAACAAATTTTTACTTAATAAACATGTTTAAAGTATAGTTTTTATTGTACACCACTGTACTTTAATACTGTCTGAATGTGAAATTGGAAAAGATTAACCTAATAGACACAAAATATTTAAACATTCATGCAGCTATGGCCAAAGGTTTTGCAGGATTGAGACATAATTAAAAAAAAAACGATATTAACATAATTTAGATCCTTTATTTAACATCATTTATTCAAAGATACTACAAAATGAAGTCTACTGGAAGCCATAATAGTAGTACAGTATTTCATGTTAGATTCCGAAATGTCAATTTTTTAAATTTTTGTCAATTTTTCATTAAGTACAGTATATGGAAAGCTACAAAGCGGCATGTAATTCAACATGCCAACGTAAAATTATTCAGCAGGTTTCATTTGACTTTATGAAGCAAAATTAGTTAATTCTATAGGGTGATGCACACTTGGGTACCCCCGAACCGCTATGTGTTTTGTAATAAAGTTAAATATACTGTATCTATTGGTGCCATCTCCCAGTTTAGGTTGTCATTATAAACTTCCTTAAAAATGGAAACTTCCTTAAAAATGGAAGCTTCCTGCCTTGAATTCAAAATAGGTTTAAAATAGGTTAAAAGATTAAGGCTGCCTGATGAGAAAATATCTACCTCTATTGCATCTGAAGCAACCATGCCTAATAGTTTCATCATGCTCCTTTATCTTGACCTGCAGCTGCATGTGCTTTGATAACATGTATTTAACAGTTGCTTGTGTACATGTAACAACATTGTTCATGAAAACACACACACAAACACACACACACAGATTTCTACAACAGAATGAATTGTCGGACTCTTGTACCTATTTTATTCAGACGGTCTGTGTTTTATGGAAAGCTTTCACTAGGCAGTACAACTTAAACAAAAGCATGTGTCAGCTCTCCATTGGCTGAATATCACACACCTGTTGGAGGCACTGAATGGACAAGGCCCAGCCTTCCTCCCTTACTGGCCAGGGGGCACTGTTATTGTTGTAACATGTAGAACAGCATTCAGGTGAATTATAAAGAGCATTATGTATCAATTAAAGAAGCTCAGTTTTGATGGAGCATAGGTCTGCTTTGCCTTCAGGAAATAGCTGGCTGTTTGAAGCAGCTGTGTTGCGAGTAATACAACAAATTCACTTACTGAATGACAACGGCTTTGTTGACAAGCCAATTCAATTAGCCACTGCAACCGACAAAGTAGCAGGCAGCTTTCTCTGCATAAAGAATATGGAATCATGCCTACATTTTTCCTGAGTGCCCTCAGACCTAGCTGTCCCTCTGCATGAGAGAGAAAGGGATGAATGAATTAGGCTTGGATAATGGTAATTAATGGCCGGCTGTCAGAGAGTCATTTCACAGGCTCAGCAGCGGCAGCAGCCTTCATATTAAAAAGCGAGGCTGACCGGGGCAACGTGGCAGACCTCTCTCTCCTAATGGCGGAAGGCAAAGAAAGGGATATTATTGCACATTGATCAATCATAGTCTACATTAGCATGTAAAATTGATTGCAGTTGTCTTTTCTAATATATTAGTATCATTCTAGATGGAGATGGCCTAACCTGGGACTTGTTAGTTCTAGCGGTGTTGTGGTCATTTTTTTTTTTTTTCTCATTTCCTACTTTATTGCCCACATAAGAACTTATCTGCCTAATGCTACCATTCAGTAAGATCTGTAGCACTTTCCAAGCAAGGTATTATAGAGAGAGAAAGCTGTGCTGCGTTGCAGTTTGAATAGTTAAGGTGCAGACACTAAAGGTTGCCATAAACAAAACAGCTAAGCAGTCATGTTTTGGAACAGTATCGGGCTAGTAAGAATGGGCTGTATATGTAAGAATATGTTGGAACAAAAACTAAAATTCAAACATTGGGCCCTATTCACAAAACGTAAAGGACTGTTTTTCTAAAGCCCTTTTGGTCAAGTTTGAAGATGATTTATTTGTTTATTCTTATTTTTAACCTTAAAGAATGTTTATAAATATTCATTAATAAAACGTTCCTTACAACAGTCCTTATATATCTTTTAAGTTACGCCGTACACCACTATCTCATAGCCATATCTCATACCAATATTCACTTGCAATTACAATTACATTTTCTTTTTTTAAAAAACAGAAAAAAATACAGTACTGGAACAGCCCCTAACATGCTGCCACAATTTCTTGCATTACACTTTTTTGCTACACTAATGCTTCATCCAATTTTAGTTCACTGCCTGTTACAACACGTTAATCACTTCACCCTTAATTTGAAATGTTTGCTATAGTTTAAAATCCCAGCTCAGCTGACAGTCTGCTGTGCGACCTTGGGCAAGTCACTTTATTATTATTTATTTATTAGCCGACGCCCTTATCCAGGGCGACTTACAATTGTTACAAGATATCACATTATTTTTACATACAATTACCCATTTATACAGTTTGGTTTTTACTGGAGCACTCTAGGTAAAGTACCTTTGCTCAAGGGTACAGCAGCAGTGTCCCCCACCTGGGACTGAACCCACGACCCTCCGGTCAAGAGTCCAGAGCCCTAACCACTACTGCACACTGATGCCCCTCACTTGACCTCCTTACACCACAAGTCCCACTCAAGTGTAAACTTATATGTCGGTATTAAAGAATATTGTACTTGTTTATTTTACTTAATATGCTACCAGATACCAATCTCCTGTTTCCCCATGAAGCATGTTAAAGGGCAGTTGCCCAGTATAGTTATTTATTTTGCCACGCCAACAGTATAGGGCTTTTCCATTTTCTGAGTATTGATATTTGTTTTTTTTGTTATGGCCCATATTCTTGCGTTGGGTTTACTGTGAAGTGTGAGTCACCAGTCTCACTGCCAGAAAGCATTCCTTCCAGGAAAAATGAAAAGAAGAAGACCCAACTCTGACACACCCGTAAGGGTGTCTTCTTTGAAAAAACTATAAGAAGTCATATCAGATTGACAGCTCTGGAATCCTGGGTCTTACATAGTTTGGGCAATGATTCATCTATTTTAGCCCCAGATGTACAGAATAATTACTAGTGCCAGATTACTTTAAACAACAATTAGAGTTATTAGCTTTTTCATGAAGGGCATGTAGATGTAATTCTATACTGATTTTAGTACAACACAGGTATATAATCGGTACAGTAATGTATACATATTTATTGCTTTAGTGTTTGTGACTCATGTTGTGTAATTCTATGTTGAGGCACACTTTACTTGAATGGGACCCTTTTTTCCTTTATTAACCAAAAAAAAATGAATAACAATTGTTTGTAAGATAGTTGATAATAGTTAGGCATCTGATTTTCAGTTTTTACCCAAGTTAACCCAATTCCCCCCCCCCCAACCCCCCCACCCCCCCCGAATGCTTTTTTCTGAATGCAGGTTAAACACGAAAACTCCCCCGTATAGGCACATACTGTATATGAATAAACGCATGCACAATTGTCTGAGATTCAAATGCAACAGAGCAGAATTGGTGCCGATGACAGTAAGCTGATTTACCCATTCGAAAAATGTGGCTTCTTAGTGTTATATATATATATATATATATATATATAAGAAAAAAGAAAAAAGAAAAGGATATTTCAGGTACTTAAAAAGGTAGAATAATTGATTACAAATCAATTATCAGGACGTTTCGGACAAGTCCTGCTGAACACTCTGTTTTATCCAAAGGTCTCACATTTGTACCTATAAAGAAATCCACTGACACATTTGCAGTCATCAATGACACACAGCATTTCTTTCGCCGCATGCGTTTACATGCCCATTTTCATGCAGACACAGATACAAATGAATTAGGTGCTTCACAATCCTCCAACACAGCTTCTGATTCCTTAGATATTTTCCATAAATACAAACAAAAGCACTCTACTTGGACACCAGCCTCAGGAGCTTTTCAAGCCTTAGATTTTTTTATTGATAAATGTGAACGAGAAATAAGTCAAATTAATTTTCAACAACACACTAATCGTTTAAACTTGACAACAGATGAATATCATGTCTTACAGAATATACAGAAACGTAATGACATCATAATAAAACCTGCTGACAAAGGAGGAGCTGTAGCAGTTTGGAAAAAGGATCTATATATAGAAGAAGCATCTAAACAACTTTCTGACACTAACTTCTACACGAAAGTCCCAAATGATCTTACCCAACTGTTACAAACTACAGGCATATCTACTATCCATTCTGCCATCCAGGATAACTTATTACAAAAATCTGCATCTAATCTTATTGTTGAAAACCCTCGCTGTAGCCGTTTTTATTTACTTCCTAAAATTCATAAGCCTACCAATCCAGGCCGTCCTATTGTATCAGCATGTTCCTGCCCCACTGAAATAATTTCCAAGTTCCTTGATGATGTCTTCAGACCCATTGTGGAATCTCTACCTTCATACGTTAAAGACTCTAACCATTTTTTGCAAATAATAGATCATTTTTCTTTAAATGGTAACAGTGAAAATATAACTTTCTTCTCAATGGATGTCAAAAGCCTCTACACAGTTATCCCCAACAGTGACGGTTTACAAGCACTAAAATAATTCTTTTGCAACTAGCCCAACTCGTCCTTTCTTTGAATTGTTTATCCTTTAATGGAGACTTTTATAAACAAGTTAGAGGTATCAGTATGGGAACAAAATGGGGCCCTCTTATGCCTGTCTTTTTATGTCTTTTTCAACAGTACAAGGGACATACACCAATGTTATATCTTAGATACACTGACGACATATTTGGCATCTCAGATAATACTAATGAAGATTTAATGGATTTCATACATTTTATTGACCAGTTTCATCCAGCTCTAAAGTATACATGGAACATTTCTAAACAAATTTCTTTCTTAGACATTACCATCACGGTTTCTAATTGTACCATCAATACTACAATTTTCTACAAAGAAACAGACTCTCATTCATATCTAAGATACGACTCCTCACATCCCAAAGCTTGTCGCAACTGCATTCCATACTCCCAATTACTAAGACTGAGACGCATTTGCAGTGATGACAGTGATTTTTTGAATAAAACAAATGACATGTGTGCATTTTTCAGAAACTGTGGTTTTCCAGACACTATACTTAGAGAAGCTCAGTTAAGAGTACCGACAATAAACAGAAAGGATGCCTTGTACAAAACCAAAACACAGAATACCAACAATCGTATTCCCCTTGTTCTTACATATCATCCTATGACCAAAAAAGTACAACACATCATACAAAGAAATTTTAGCATTCTTCAAGATGATCCTTCTACAGCTCCTATTTTCAATAACCCTCCTCTAATGTCATACAGAAGAGACAAAAGTCTAAGAGCGCATCTGGTCCACAGTAACATTCGACCCAATCTGGACAGTCTTAAGGGTATGTTTCCATGCAATAGGTCACGCTGTGCAACTTGTAAATGAATTCACAGCAAAACAGTAGTTAAGGGAGCAAAATCTTCATTTACTATCCATGATACTTTTACTTGCATTAGTAAAGGAATAGTATATTGCATTGGCTGCATCAAATGTAACAAGCTATATATCAGTGAAACAAAACAATGCTTGGCTGATCGCTTCGTGGAACATCTGAGAAGTATACGAATTAACACCTCTACCTTTCCTGTCGCCAGACATTTTAACAGAAATGACCACACTATAGAAGACATCACAATTTGTGGGATAGTTCAATGCTATGGAACTAATGCTGTCAGGAAATAAAAGGAATGTGAACTTATTTTCAAACTAGCCACTTTGGAGCGATTTGGAATGAACATTCTATTCTGAGGTCATCATCATCATCATCATCATCATCATCATCATCATCATCATCATCAACATTCTGGAATTTTGTTTAAAAGACTACTTGTTTGTTTTTTTTATCAACTTCTTAAAGCACTGTTTTTTTGTATTCAGCCGATGAAGGACTTGTAGTCCGAAACGTCCTGATAATTGATTTGTAATCAATTATTCTACCTTTTAAGTACCTGAAATATCCTTTTCTTTTTTCTTATTGATCATTTTGGTACACAGCAGTTTTCCTTTTTCTCAAACTTTTTTTTATATATATATATATATATATATATATATATATATATATACACACACACACACACATATACTGTATATACTGTATATATTTTAGATTTTTCAAAATTACAGCAATATAGCTTTAAGGTTTTTGGTTTTTTTGCACACTTTCCAGTTATTTGTTTTATGAGTGTGTGTTTAAGCCAAAAGCATTTAGATGTAACAGTGGATCGTTTCTCTTTGTAAAACAGCATGGAGTAAAGTTGTTTAGTTTTCCCGTACTTGATTGGAACAGAGAAATGCCTCCATATACAGTATGTGTGTGTGAGAGAGAGAGAGAGCGGGGAGAGAGATAGATGTTGTCAAAAGTTTGCACACTGCAATGCGTGGAAATATACATACAGGGATTGAAACTGTTGACAACAACTTTATTTCTTTCTAAATAAAACCCAATTTCTACCCGAATATTTATTTATTCTTTCTTGATTATATATTTTAAAAAATCCACCCGATTTCACCCAATTTTTTCATTAAATAATTTTACCCGATTTTTAAAAAAGCATTCACCCGAATCTGGAAAAAAAATTAACCCGAAAATCAGACGCCCCAATAATAGTTAATGAAGTAAGAAAAGACATCCTTAAAATTAAGTGTGACGGTATGTTGTTATGACTGTTCAATGCATGTTTGCTGTCTCCTGGGACTTTCACCAAAAATGAGAATCTGCCTAAGGTTATCACACTGAGCCACATATGAAATAAATAAATGTATCCAGTTTAATATATAACTGCAAACAGCTTTTTATCATACACCTGTACCAGGATTAATCTATTCACTGTGCCACTGGACATTAGTAGCCTACTTTGTTAGTGTCAGCTCAGTATTCATCCACAGAGCAGGTATTTGTCCTGGGCTGCAGCAGCAGTGGGATGCAAATTGACCACCTTCCAACGTTCCTTCCCCTGCTTTAGATAGACCACCCCCAGAGGGGCTGAAAGGTTAGTTTTTATACTATAGTGAATCAGTATGCAACGCCACTGAAATCAAGACTAACCAGGCCAAAAGGTGAGTCAGTTCAAATATTTCCATATTATTACAGCCCTCTTCAAACACAGAGACCCAGGGGATGTTGGGGCATATAATACTTGCCTACCGAAAGCTGGAAGTCAATAGTCGATCCAATCTTCTGTGATATGGTGCTGCATTGATAATGTACTGAACCATGAGCCAAAGACCAGTATAAACCTGAAAAAGAAAAAGGAAATGAGTAAAACAGGTCAACATTACGCAAAAATGGTACAGTTCCTATATAATTTTCTAGGAGTTGTATCTGAATACCTTATTATTTTTTTAATAATGGCTACTGGTTCACAATGTAGTCCAGTGGCACTATAGAAATAACATACTGATAACATACTGTCCATTTCACAAATGTCCTAAGTGCCAGGTTCATTTGTTTGTCCCTTTTTTCTCTCTGCCAGACAGTTAGTTCCACCCCCTGGCTTGGTGCAATTCCACTATCCTGTCACTGTTGCTGACCTTTTCACCAGTTCAGAATGTTAGAGAAGCTGACATTCAGGCCTGGAACCCTCAAAACTCATCAGCCTGTGAACTCAACAAGCTCTCTCTCTCTCAGGCCATTGTCATTCAGGAGGTTAACTTAAGGCTGGTTCATACTTCAGACTCCAAGATCGTTTTTTGGTCGGAGTCAAGGGTTTCCAACCCTGTGCAACAGGTCAGAATTACGACATCCACACTCATGCGTCTTTTTTGGAAAGTCATACAGCCTTTTCTCATGCGTCTGCGACCTGAAATCGCATTGAGTCGGATGATGTTGAAAAATGTCAACATTTGCTGCATGGTTGTATGCTGGTAACCATCATGGAGCAAGACTTTGAGGAACTTTTAATAGAAGAAGTATGTAAACATCCACATTATATAACCCCTCACTTAAAGAATATAGAGATGCCGAAAGAATAGAAACAACATTGGTGTGTATTATTCAGAAAAAAAAATAGAAAAGGTCTGGAGAAAATGTAAAGCCCGAAAAAATGTATGATAGATTGTAAAGAACAAGAAAACCCTGAAGTAAAGAGTGGAGTTGGAAGCTCGTGGCCTAGTATGTGCAGAGTGACAGGTGTCACTGGATTCGCAAGTGTATAAGAGGCGCAAACTCATCACATTTCCTAAAATGTCAATTATGCGAATGCAGTCTGTATTTAATATGAACAACAGTTATGCAGTCAAAAGGGCTGCAACACGATGCATCCTTCGTACAGCAAATAGTGGAGCTCACAGCTTTTATAGCTCTCTGTGCCTGGCGTATAGCATTCATCTGCGACAGAAGTATGAACTAGCCCAAAGGGTCTGGAAATAGCCAGTTCAGTCATACCAGTCAAAAAAAAATACCTGCCATAAGCCTTATAAAAGTTTACCATAGTAAAAGCATAGCAAAGTGCAATAACTCTTAGTGAAAGCATGGTAAAGCATTGTAAAGACCAGGGACATATGGTAAAACATGGCAAACCATAGCAAACTATGGTATAACCATGGGAAAAGCATAGTAAAACTGCAAAAATACTGTGCAAAAATAGGAGGATAAACTTTTCTAAGGGAACACCACTGTCAACAGGGTGTAGGGCCGCCATGGGAAGCTGGGACGGTACTGATTTGACTTGATTTCTGCCTCTGATCCCTTAATGATAACCACCTCTAATTCCTCCTGGAAGTGGTTGGAAGGGTGTAAATCTGCTTCAAAGTCTGTCTATGTGTCTATCATTATTCTGCAGTATGTCCATGTGACGGGGAGCCCCGCCCCTATGTATATACAGTATTGTGAGCTATGGCAGTATTATTTTGCATTTTATTATGTGTGGCAGGAGGAGCAGACTTAGTAAATCCGTGCAGAATGTGACCGTGGGGTAATATAATAATTGATAGCTAGTTAGTCCCTCGGTCACAAATATAAAAGATCTGCAGTTTGGCTGCACAGGGGAAAGAGTGTTTGTAAGTGGAGAACGAGAGTGGGGACAGGAGGTAAAAGATAATTTAGAAGAAAATAATAATTGCTAAGCGTGCTGGTTATTAAACCATCACAATACTTGTTATTGTTTGTTGTCTGTCTGTTTGGCCAACATGCCCTTTTCTTTTGTGTTTTTGTTTAAACTGTTTGTTTCTATTATTTAATAAAAAGCTGAGTGCCGTAGCGTCTCGGTTTGCCCCGCCATTCCTTGTTTTGGTTTCATTTCCCTGGTCTGACGTCACCCCTGCAGCCATCCTGTTCACAGTCCAACTTTATTTGTATCTAACACAGGCCGATCTAGTATTTGGTTGATTTGACTGGTATCCCTGTTGAGGCAAGTTCCAGAGCAATAAAGAATCCATGTAACAAGACTGTGAATATATACTCGTTAGGGATGGAAACTGGTGGGTGAAATCAAAATCGATAATCGGACTATCCTCAACGGCTAATGGTCATTTAATGGCTCATATATATTTGCATAGTGTGAATGCTACAGGTCAAACGTTCTGTATTGTTCTTTCATTTTGTTTAATAAACCGTCTCTACCAATCATTTTGCATACATTTTGTGGTGGTTTATTTCAACTGATATGAAAAATATTACTTCGATAAATTGTTGTCTGCTGTTAGACTGGCTATATCACATATAGGTCATCAGCTGATTGTGTCCTTTGCGCACACAACACCTTTCCATGGCTGATTTTAAGATGCTGCTGCTCACTTATAAGCCCATTCACAGTAATGCATATGTTAGTGACCTAGTATTTGGAAATGTCGCACATTTGGGGAATTATGACCCTTGAGTAAGTGGAATGCAAATTCACATGAAACAGAACAAACACATTTTGTAAAATGAGGCAGCTACTGTTTTTGTTTGTTTATCCTAAAGTGGTTTCTTACATACTAAAAGATAACTGATCTTTTTACAGGTTCTCTGCAGGTCACAATGTAAATGAGAAGAAAATTATAAAATGACCACTTGCACACATCTTATAATATTAAATAAAGTGACTAAGATTCAAATGCAATAGGCCGCTGTACAAACATTGTACTACTGGATCACTAAACAACAGACATTTTGTGTCTGCACACCCCAGCATTATTGGTGTGGAAATCTGTCCACCAGAACTAACTTCATATAACTTCTGAGGTCAGAAACAACCCTGAAGATTTAACAGCTCACCCCTATAGTACTAGTACAGTAGTGTAGTTTATCTAAGTTTTAAGTTTTGAAATTCCAGGTTGGTGTAACTCGAGAGATTAAAATGTAAGAAATGAATGCCAGTTTGATGCCAGATTCCAGTTTTACAAAAGAAAAAGAGAGAAAAATGGAGGTTTATTTAGTGTTTTCTCATTAGAGGATCATTTAGTTTTAATTTTAATGATCTTTGAAAAAGAAAAAAAAAAAAAGGCCCTCCAAGAGTCAAGAATGTTACCGCTTTGTTCACTGAAATCAGAACGTCTGTTTACAAAATGAGCCCTGCCGAGTAGCAGAAAAGTAATTTAAACAATCTGCTTATGCATTTTAACACAATGAAAACAGAGTTTATCAAATTATTTAGCCTTTGCCTTGGAAGGCTCTGCTTTAGTTATGATAATTTTGTTATTTTTAGGTAATTGTTTCCAGTATGCAAGTTCAGAGACTTAAAAGGCTAACCGCTTTTTAATCTAAAAGATGAATGTGTGATATGAAGGATGATGTTTTATAATGACAGGGCTCGCAATGAGCACTGTCTCTTTAAGGAGAGCAAGCAAAGTAAAGTAAAAGTAGTCGTTTCTATGTACAAAAACAGAAGAAAGCTTGTTTCGAAGCTTGTTCTGTTTGAATAACTTGCAGGATATATATTTACCGATTCAAACTTCTATTGAGTGTCAGTCAAGGGCAAACAGGTTTAAGCAAGATGTTTTTCGGCAAAACAATATGATATTTTAAGGTGTGGTCCAACCAGTAGAACAGGTCAGGCATGTGACTGTCCTTAATGACACAGTTCAAGATATTGAGTGATTGCCAACAAGATTGTGCCCCAGCCCTGTCCAATATAAATACAAAGGTCTGGTTGAAAGAACAATAGAAAATTTATGATACAACGTGGAGGCTGGCAGGTGCCTTGTGGGAATGTTAAGATCACTTAAGAGCTTCAGTTTCATTGTGAACAGTCAGTTTAGTGTTTTCACAGTTTTATATTAACTTGTCTGAGATCCAACTAGAAGAAAAACAATAGTGTACTCTTTCAGCATGTGTGATATGCTTTTAAGGACATGATTATAAAAAAAAAATGTTATCTGTTTTCTGAACAACCAGTTCCAGGCCTCAGTCTGATCTCTCTTCAAATACACCCTATGTTATTAGAAACTAATTTTGGGAGCTGCAAGATCTGTATTACACTGTTTTCTTACCCTTGGTTATTGAGAGCTCGTCTCTACATGCCAGCTTCTACAAAATGCTAGAATCTGGAAATAACCCAGACATGTTTGGACGGGTTACATACGCCCAATATAACAAAGTGGTTAAAATGACTGGCAAGAAAGGCCTTTTTTTACCTGAGTGAAACCTTCTTTTAAACTTCAGATACAGCATGCTTTTACCTCTCATTCTCATAATAATGTTATTGTTTTTGATTACTAATATTTCATTCCCTCATGACTTTTATTTTTCTTTTTTTTATCAGCTTTTGGTCCTTCAAATTACAGTTACAATGCCAATAAACATAAGTTTTAATGTAGTTAAACTGGTCTGTTTCACACAATGTCATCAGCCCCGACACCTTGGGGTTGGCAGGTTCTGCAGAGATGAAGGGAACGCACTGCAGCAGGATGACACCCCCCCCACCCCCACCCCCAGCCTGCTGTCTGGACACTGCAGATCTCATACCACTTGTCAAAAAACAAGGAACAGCAGCACTGACCCCACCATGCCCTAGCTGATTTCTCCCACAAGAGCTACTCATCACCACCGAAAGACAGTGGCTCTTTGTAAAGAAGCATACTGTAAGGGTTCCTCAAAAGGCTAAAAAAGATAAATATCTTCAACCGTCATCTTTATGCCGTCTTGACTGGATGTCTCAGCTACTACCTTGCTTACCTTGAAAGAAGGTTTAACTATTCTTACAGGAAAAAGTACAAAATAACACGCTGCCAGGTTTACTGTTTTAAGGTGTTTCTGTCAAAGTTCCATGATTTGTTATGAAATGAAACAAAGACTTGTACAATACTAAAAAATAAAACGTGGTAACACTGTTAGATTCATTTTCTGAGTTGGCTAGTTTGGCAGAATTAACAAAATGCAAGCTGTGTAAGCTTTTTTAAGTTGAATAAAAGACGCACTTTTCCGTCCACCTTCTCTTTAATGATCTAAAACTCTTAAACAAGCAATATAACAGTTCTTGCCCTTCCAGTCAAAATCGGTTAGGCTTGGACTTTAGACTTAGCACAGCAAATAAATAATCAGGCTGCCCACACCAGCCAGAAGGAAGTCATATAAATTACTTAAGTATACTGATAATTTTAATGGTTCATGTATGATCCTTCCACTAGAACAGACCAAACTAGAGATTTCCTTTCCACTAGCCCTCTCAACAAAGGTGTCCAGTCACGTGTAACTTTATCTTTAACTTTTAAAAACTAACCTTTCACCTCTTGCTTAACCTCTAATGTGCATGTCTGGATAAGTTTGAAGTAGGGTCCATCCCATAAGGCTAGGTTGACTATGTGTGTGCCTGTGTGTATTAATACACAAAGAAGGAGCCTAGTGCAAGGGCCACTTTAACACAGAATATAGAGACCACTAGACATAACAAAGAGTTTCTTTTTTAAACACCACCACTATGTTTGGCAGGCCCAGCCTCCCTCTTGAAAAAATATCTGAGGCAAATTTTTCAGCTGCTCTCTTTGATTAGTACCTTTTCAAAAGTACCTTGGCCTTTTTTCCGAGCGCAGCCTAATTAACCTCTGCAGACCTATCGAGCTCCTAAAGTTAAGGGAGAAAAACTATTCAACTGCTAGATGGAAATAGCCTAACCTCAAAAGAAGGCTATTTATTTTTCAAGGATTTTTTTTTTTATATAGTAGGTTTATAGCAAGGGATTTCTATATTGTGGGCTTCATAATGGCTAGTAAATATACAAACAAAAAGAATGTAAAAAAAAAGTTACGCTGGATTTTGGACGTTTCATTTTCCCCATAATTTGTGTTCAATACAGAGTCATGTTTATCCTAATAACAAAATGTGGCTGGGTTTTCGTCTTTCATTTTCTAGTTAGCATTTTTCCTGGAAACGACAAACAAAATATACAAGCAGGCAGGTCTCTGGTGCTTTAAGATGCCAACAGTTTCGAAGATAATTGTTTTTCTTTTCTTTTAAAGCTCCCAAAAGGTTGTGAGTGAGATTGTGGAGATTCATAAATATTGTGGAACACATGCTGTCAGAGTGGAACAGTGTGGTGTACGTTGCCAACCTGAAACCTGTCTAACAACTATGATCCCTGTACAATGCTGAAGCAACATAACTTCTTCAGGTAGGCTAGCTGAGGGTGAAAGCAGTGTTTCAAAACATTCACTGGTAAGAGCAACCAGAGGCTTTACATCAAGCTGTAAAGGCTTTTATCTTAAGAAAACAGGCTACACCTGAAAGAAAGGTTTATAAAAAAAATTAAAAATTAAATTAATATCCAGCTGAAGTCCAAAGTCACACATTTCATATTTGTTCTGTGGGTTGGCGTTTGGGGTCTTTTGCCAAGTAACCCTTGCACCCTTAAGCTCTAAGTGCTCAAGTTATTTAGAGCCTCGCCTTAAAAGCGTTAGAAACCCTTTGGTGTCTTCCATCTGGAACTACTGCTGGGGAAATATTAGTATCTAATACCTTTTATTTCTGAAATGATATAGTCTTCCACATCCCTAAAAAAAATAATAATAATAAGGAGACCTAATAAATGTTTTGCCTTTATACTAATACCACAACCTTTAAACTCCGAAACAGGATGGAAAGCCGACATAGCCCTTGCAGGCACTTTACTTTATCTCAGCTGTCCACACCTTACATTCCAGGTTCCCCTTCTATCTATAGACTTTAACCTCAGATGTTTGACAAACAGCTAGGTCCAGTGCAAGGGCAGCAATTAGACTGTCACGCCACCCTTGGGGGCGGGGGGTGGGGGGGGAGTACTTTATGAAGAAACACAAGATGACCAGTCAAGGCCAGAAAGACAGATAAGCTTGTGAACTTGCTTCCTGAAGCAAAAATTCAAACAGCTAGTTAGTTAGTTCAGTGTGAAGCCGTTGGCTGGTTTAGTTTCTTTTCTATTCTCCACCCATTAAAGTACACAATTAGAATGCATGGTTTTAGTAGTAGCACTTTCTCACTCTCAAGCACCTACATTATTCTTACACAAAGACCATGTGCAGTAAATCTTAATAATTTAAGAATTAGGTAGGCTATTTTCAGAATTACGTACTAATATATAGTAAAGTGGTCAAGCTGTAAGCATTTATGCAGTGGCTTTACACACACTGATGTAAAGTATAGTCCATATACTTTGGGTCAAATTTAGTCAGTAAAATGTATATTTGTGATGAAGTTATATTATGGGAAAGTGAAGTGTACAGACAAAAATAATAATAATAATATTTGAGCCAACATGATAGTTACATTTTAAAATAGTTGATTTCTATTTATTTGCTTATTTACTGTTAGCACTAAATTTCCACTGTTTGGTACAATGCATCTAATTTTATCCTAAAATGATTACATGAGAAAGGTTTTACACTATACAGTATGTATTTCATATGTGTTCAGTGCAGCAGTGTCTAGGTAAATGAAATCGATTTAAGCATGATTTCACCTTTTCCATTTAAAATAGTGCTAAAGTCATCATACAGTAAAAGAGAATGATAGTTCTATTAAAGTACACACAAAGAATAGCTGTTACACAGTCTCATATACTTAACTTAGTTTTTTTCACATCAGCCTGAGTGAGGTTAAGACAATAATAGAAACACGTCAGGTGTACAAGGCTTACATACTTTGATTAAAAATGGATGAATGGACAAACAAATCCAGTCAGCACGCCACTTTCATTTTGTGCTACATGGCCACCTTTGAGCAACATTCAGGGCATATTATAAGGCTAACTATTGTTTTAGAAATGGATTACCCGTTCCTAATAATTCTTTTAGATAGCATGCTCGCTACCCTCATCATTAAATTTGCAGGGGAGGGAGGGAAGGGGGGCAAGTGTTGTTCATGTAGTAATGAGGTGTGTGTTGAAATGAAGGGAATTTAATGGGATTTAATGTAGTTGACAGTCAAGGTGGAGTAGCTTCATCAGTGGTATCCTCACACCATAAAACCTCTAATACGAGATGAGTGTTGATGCTTGCGGTTTCAAGAGGCTTTTTACATAACTCTTTATAAAAAGGTTGACCAGTGTCATGTAAACACAGATGGGTAAGTGGTCTGAGCGATGACCATAACCTACATATATACACAGTCTTACTGGAAAACTGCATGGTTTACACCACCACAAAGAAAAATTTTTGCAACCCTAAGGATCACTTCAGAAATTCAGCTTTTAAAAGAGTGGTTGGGAGTTTTTTTGTTTTTTTAAAAAAAACTGGAATTGTTAGTAAAAAACTGGAATTGTTAGTAATCTTTAATTTTATTTAGTTCACTCAAGAGCTGATTCCCCGTTTCCAGTTTCAGCTATGGCCGCAGTAGTCAAATTACTAAAGGGCACAAAGCTAAACTACAGAATACGTTATTTTGTGAGAACAGATCGGACACTCCAATTTGCAAAAACCACCTTCCTTATCTGGAACGTGTATATTTTTGTCTGCTTAGAAGCAATTCGTTCTTAGAAAATATCTATTTTCATTGCTAATTAAAAGAAATAGCTATGGCCAAAAGTTGTGCATCACCGTATAGAATTAACTAATGTTGCTTCATGAAGTTGAATTAAACCTGCTGAATAATGTTACGTGAACATATTGAATTACATATCGCTCTAGTTTTACACATACTTAACGAAAAACGGACACATTTACAAATGTGACATTTCGAAATCTAGCATGAAATGCTGCACTTCTATTATGGCTTCCGGTAGACTTTTGCAATATCGTTTTGTAGTTTGATTACATGAAGTTAAAGATCTAAAGTATGTTCATATATATATATATATATATATATATATATATATATATATATATATATATATATATATATATATATATATATATTTATGTATCAATCCCAAAATTCTAGGTGATGCAAAACTTTGTGTATTATTCAGTGTACATTTGTAAACACAATGGCATCTGTTCTGTTTATAACTTTATTGCAGATTTAGTTATAGTTTTGTTTTAGCTGCAAATTAAGGATATTACGAATCAAGTGGCAATAAATATTGCCTGTATAATACCTAAACTACATAATAAAAGTCCCCTCTTTTTTACAAACCTCAGGCTCTCGTTCATGATATAACACTCAAAATCAGGCACTGTTTGCATAATAGATACTGTATTTGTATATAACAGCCTGTCCTGTACAGTGTATTGCTACTGTAAAATAGATATAATGCGGAATTCTAAAATAATGTTCCAACTTGCATGTAGCATTGATCTTGCATAGTAGTTTAATCCACTTTTTCTGATTATTAAATTAAAGACTAATGTTCCATTATTTTTTCTTCATTGCTAAGGGTACCTGAATAAACCCCTAAACCAGCTTACTTCCTTAGTGTTGCTAAATCATCAGAACAGGATCTGGTATGCACCACTTGACATTCGAGCCAAAACAAGAAACCAGAGACAAGCCTTCGATTATTACAAGGCATTGGAGATGTTTACTTTATTTTATTTTACAGAGGGATCTTAATAACCGAGAATGATAATATTACTTGAATATTATTCAAACAATAAAATAAAAAATACCATACGTTTATTGGGACAGTGATGCATGTATAGATTTCAAAAACAATGTTTTTATAAAGGAACACACAGTGGTGCTTGACGCATTACACTCTCCATATAAATCTGTACTCGTAAACTTGTAAAGGCCTCAATGGTTCACAGTTTTACAACACAATTAATTTATCACAATGTTAGCGAAATGTCACTGATTTGTTTTATTATTTTCTTACACTGTTCAGGGCACAGCAGGTAGCAATGTTAACAGGGAATTCTATAGCAATGTGGTTATCATAATCAGGGCTGGATTAACCTATATGCAAATTAAGCTATAGCGTAGGGCCCCCAGCAGAATTGGGGCCCGGTTGCCGTTTGTTTTGGATATTTTACAAAAACTGCATGGGGACGGACAGGCCCACACACACACAGGAAGAGAAGCACACAGAAGCTTGCTTTCAGTTAATTTTGTTCTTTATGACAGCTATGCATTTCTTTCTCGATTACAGCATACCTGGTCTCTGAGTCTCTCACGCAAGCAGCTTCCTGCTAATGTACAATACCAAATGCCCCACGCCCTCTACCTCCTGGGAAAGATCCGTCCCTAGTCCTACTAACGTCAGAGGCATCAGTCTGCAGGGTAAAATGTATGAATCAGGCTCAATTTACGTATTTATTTGTTTTAGCGCTAGGGCCAATTTAAAAACCTGTTCTGTCTCAAAATGTGCACAATGTTCCTTTTTTTATTTAGGGGTTGGAATTTTAGAAAAAAAGGCGGGTAAAGGTAAATGTGTACAATGCAAGAGGTTGAAGGAAGTTCAAATGATGATGTCTGCAGCCGGCAAGAACGGTTTAAGTCCAGTGTTTGTTTCTCTCGCTGCAAAAGAAAACCCCAAAAGAAGTAAAGGACAGAAGAGTTATTCCCTTTTTTTTTGTTAAACTACATTGTTTAGTTCTATTGAATGTAATGCTACTACTGGTCCGTAGAAGGAACCTACAAACATGTTTGGAAAAAAAAAAGGTTGTGTGTGTGTGTATATATATAATGTATACATATATATATATATATATATATATATATATATATATATATATATATATATATATATATATATAGATAAAATTCTGCTGCTATTGTGTATATTAGCGGCTGGACTTTCTTGTAAACTAACAAAACCACTGACCCATTAACCTCGGTGGATGCTTTATTATGCACTTGCTAATGCTTTTGTACTTTACTGCCTGGGACTGAAGTTTTTTTTTATGTCTGTGATCCATATTGCATCATTTTGTGTTCTATGTTCCCACGGATGTTTGAATGTTGATTAAAAAGATCATTAACAACACTGAGATTTCATTATTATCACTCGCATGTGATTTCTGTCGTATGGTACAAGGCAATAAAGGCATACACAGTTTAACAGTTTGCTCAGCTATGATCAGCAAAAAAAAAACATAAAGCCTACATAAAGTGTTCAGATAAGTTATCTAATTCAATTCAAAGATGCTTCCTCATTATTATTGAAAAAGTAAAAGTTAGGAAATATCATCTTGCATTTAACAGGTTCCTCTGATGTCATGTAAGGTGTACTCACCTATTTCAAACTTTGCATATGATTTGTATCAAATTCGCTTTATACTGGGCTTGTTTGTATCCAAATATCTCATAGGGAGCTCAAAGCAACCCACAAGCACATATGAGTGAGTCTCAACGGGGCTGAAGGACCACCCTGTAGTGTATGAACTATCCTTAAGAGTGCAGAAAATATAAACCGTGTTCACAGCACTGTATTGGTGCATAACCGTAGAACTGTATAAGAACAATATTGGCTATGTAATAACCACAGACAGGTGGACACACTGATGACGTTTCTCACATTTTTATATGGCAGCTCCACAATCGGAAGGATATAGTTTTCCCTCCATAATGAATTACAAAGTGCAACGCCAATCACATTGAACATAAAAGCTTTTTTTTTTAAATGCAATTCTCAAGTCTGCAAAACATCAAAGTGCCTAATTTTGGTTTCACACTTGAAAATTAATGGTTACCATGCATATGCATCGATGGAAAATACTGTACAGTGACTGCATCTGTACAGTGACTCCATTGGTGAACATGTATTTAAGAAAAATCAAACCGTGCTCAGTTCTTCTCAGTGCTGTGAAAGAGCGGGCTGGGAATGTCCACTCCGCTCCCCTGCTCCATTTATAATTGGCTTGCTCTGCTCCGCTCACACGCTCTGTCCCCAACGCAGGGCTGGATTAACCAATATGCCAAGAACACCATATGGTATAATATTCATAGGGCCCCCAAAATATGGGTTAGTGTAGGGCCCCCACAACCTTTATTCCTGCCCTGATCCTGTGGTTTCTAAGTATTCACAAGAAATATGCATCATGCAAACTAAACAGATAAAACCAGTTTATGCCAATACTATGGGATTTAATTTTCTTTCAAATAAATTCATAAGGAATTTGCTTATCATAAACTGAGACTTAAACAAACAATTCATTCTGTATTTTCAACTGTAGCATTGGAACCAGCAGCCTTAAATCAAAGCACTTTAAAAGCAGGACAAACAATAACTCTTTTGATCTTTTATCTAAAATATTCTGAATATGCCAGTCTGGCTCTGGAAGTAAAATATATAAATAAATGTATGTTTTAAATACAATCCCTAATTGTAGTTGTTATAATAATAATGAACCGGCTGTTCATTCTGACTCAAATGAGTCCAGCAAACGCCTGTCCCATAGGTGCCGTATTAAAACTATAAAGGTTTGTACAAAATGGTGGTTGCGATAATTTAATTGCTTGTGAA